>NW_008795250.1:290710-292514 GCF_000699145.1 Aptenodytes forsteri | reverse complement strand
AGAAATACTACAAATGAATGATTTAAAAAAAAAAAAAAAAAAAAAAAAAGTCAAGAGGGGTCTTTTTCCACGTAAAGAAGTCATAGGCAAGGTTTTCATTTGTTTTCTTTGTTGTTCATCTGCTAAGTCAAGTGCTGGACTTCACTTTCTCCACCAGTTGACAGTGAAACAAGGAATATGTGCTCTGCTGGAGGTTTATTTGCTTGGGTTTTTTTCCAGTAAGGGGTGACTCATGATTTCTTTTTTTTTTTTTTCAGAGTATATTATACAGTGTATCAGGTTTAGTAGCTGCATTAGTACAATGAGCTGAAATCATTAAATTGATTCCACATGTGATAAATACCAGATTAAAACAATCAGCAGCCCTTGTATATACCTTCCGATCTTTAATGTTGATAATATCATAGTAGTAAAAATGTTGAAAAGAAAAAGATAATGAAATAATAACTCCATGAAAGCTGTTTGGGTATCTGCGCTGTTAGTTTGGCAGGAGTTCACTAATTATCCGTGGCATTTTTAGAGCAGGTAAAGGAAGTGAAGTGTGAAATGAAAAATGAGAAGTCCCCAAAACTTCTTTTCCTCTGCCTGTTGATCAAGTGTACAGTGGCCATTAAAAAGAAATCAAGAGTTCTGTTGTTCTGTCCTGGATCAGAAATACCCATCGTAGTTATTTTAGTACAGTTACAATTGATTTTAAGTACTTTTCTGATTGTAGAATTTACCATAAAACCCCATAGATTTATATAATAACCACTCTGGTTAATTTAAAATTCAAACAGTAATTACAAACTCGAAAGGCACCCTCTTGCTTACAGGGTGGTAGCGGATAGTTAAATTTAGAATCATCCAAATGCTTCAGTGATATTTTCCTCAAAACAGTGTCTGAATGTATGCTTAATTGTCACATATTTGGCTGCCTTTTAAAAATTCCTCCTGTCTTTAAGGGCATTAAGACATTTCTACCAGTATTTTGAAAGGTTTTCAATGTCTTTTTAGCTGGTGAACTGAAAAAAATGCAAACTATTACTTTGTTGATCTTGTTTTTAAACTGAACTGCATTATCAACTGAGAGTGTGCTCTGAAGGTATTGTTAAAAGTGCTTTGAAAACTTGTAAATCCCTGTAATTTATGTTCCTGTGGTCTCAACTGCTTCTTTCTGTCCTTCTGGTTTTAATTTGAATGCAGTCTTGTCTGGGTGTGTACCTGTAAAATTGTGTTTTTCCAAGTACAATTTACAGTCGTGACCCTAAGTTTTACAGTGTTCTAACCTTATAGGAGCTTCCTCCTATGCCGAAAAGCCAACTTTGGGTCAAACAGCTCTTTCATATTATAATTGTCTAATCGAGGTTACTTGGAACAGATGCGATTTTGGCATTTTTTAGTTTATCACAAAGATTTTATAAGAATATCAAGTAAATTGGAAAGGTTCCTTTGCAGGAGACCAGTAATAGCATTGCCTTATTTCTTCAGATGTACGCAGTTGTAAACTTAGCCTGCTTCATGACAACAGTCCCATTTATCTAAACAATTCTCCTTTTAGAGTCAATGGCACTGATAGAAACTGAGATAAGAAATACAGATGGGAGGATCTTTCTGAGTCTCTACTTACTGAAACTCCTTGCTGTGCAGCTTACAATCACCTTTTCTTTTTGGTGCCTGAGAATGCGTGGCAGACATCTACCATGAAACAGAGTCCTCTCTAATTGCCAGAGAGCACTCTGGTAAAGGATGATCGAGCTTCGGGAGGGTTTTTACAGTCCTGGTGATCTCTTTCTTGTCCCCCCCCCCCCGAAGACATCTTTAT
>NW_008795250.1:284858-290677 GCF_000699145.1 Aptenodytes forsteri | reverse complement strand
TGGAGCCGTCTCTTTTCCCCCCCCCCCCGAAGACATGCTTACTGTGTTTAAATGGCAGGGGTTGGGGTTTTTTGTTTCGTAGCTCTAACTTACAATAGTCCCTTTGCTATAATTCTTTGTCTTTTGAATGGAGGTATGACATGATCTATTTTATTCTAATCTTCAGATTAATCCACTTCTCATTTACTTACTGTCTTTTTGGGTGATACAGGAAAAAGAAGTTTCGCAGCCTTACATTCTTTGTGTTCCTCTGCAATAAAAATCATACTTGCACACTAAAACAGAAGTTATTTGGACTAAATGTTATAAGCTTTATTTTTAGTATTTACTCCTCGGCCATGCTCATTTTTTTAGCATGACTTCAACACCCTTGGTGGTTAACAGGAAGAGAAGAACAGGTAGATCACGTATTTTAATGTTGTTACGTTTGTATTTTCAGATCATTGTACAGTCTGGCCGTCACCCCACGGTGCTGCAAAAACTATGCCAGTTGCCTTTCCAGTATTTCAGCGATCCTCGTTTAATCAAAGTGCTCTTCCCTTCGCTAATAGCTGCTTGTTACAATAACCCTCAGAACAAGATCATCCTGGAGCAGGAGATGAGTTGTGTTTTACTCGCCACGTTCATTCAGGTAGCTATTGCAGTAACGTTAACAGCGGTGTGCAGGGTAACTGCAACAGTTTTTCTTGCCTTTGCTGTGTATATGGAAATCATTTGACTTAAGTAAAACAAGTAAACAGCATTGAAGTACTTTAAGATTCTCTGCAGCTCTTTTCAAACCACAGATTACGCTTGTACTTGAGGCATCTTGTAATACTAAAAGGTTACCAAATAGTTCAGGTTCTCACTATCGCATGCAGAATCCTGTTTTCATTAAGTTATTGGACGTGCTAGGAAGATTTGATGTAGATCCTGCTATTACAAGCCAATTCTTAAAATATTTATTTTTTAAAAACTACTGCACATATAGCATATCTGAAATTGGTATATTAATGTGTTTACATACAAATGTACAGTTGTATACTCTGTACAATAGATTTACAGAGAGAACTGAACAGAAGTGTATATATATTTTATGCAGAAAATACACAGAACATATGTTACCAGTCTAATCTTGCAATCTTTATTTTTGACAGTAAGCCACTGAGGTCATTACGAATACTGTTTTGAATAAGGATTTACAGCATTTTTGTTCCCTTTGTCTAAATTTATACACTGTGCTTTATGTATCAGATTTTATGCATGCTTCATGTTTTCCATACATTTTGTTGACTGTTTCCAATGAATAAATGCAGTTTCTGTAAACACTCTACTATTAAAAAATAATATGCTTTTAGGAGTCTAGTAACTCTGTATCAGTCACCTGAAATTACTGTTGTTGATACAGAAATGTTAGTCAAACTCTTTTTCCTAATGCTTTACAGCTAGTCCAAGGGTAGGCTACACGGATTTGGGAGAGAAGGCACAAGAACTAAATATTTTCTGAAAGTCTCAGCATAATATCAAACTTCTGAGCGCAACTACTTTTTATTCTTTTAATACTAAAATAATTGCATAGCAGTTTAAAACAAAAGTTTGGAACTTAGTATTAAAAGAATTTGGCGTATAGTAATGAACTTCTGGTTAAATACAAAGCTGTAATTCATCTTTGACATTCTTACAGTGAAACTACAGATTTCAGTGTAGAAGTTGGGGTGGCAAAAAATAATTTAAACATTATGAGTAAATGCAGCAAGTTTAGTTTGGTTTTTTCAGCCAAAAAACATGAGAGTGGAGGGGAGTGTTCCTTATATGAATCTTTAAGGTTATTTACTTTGATTTCTGTGCTATAAGAGAGAGAATGGCATTTAAATCCCCAGTAGCTACAGCAAAGCGTAAGTATATTTACAAGGGTCAACGTTACTAATTTGATTTCCAATTAGAGGTATCTCTCAGATGCCAAGTCCACATACTATTCTTGCAGGCTTTTAAAAAAGGTGTTATGTTAAAATATGGAAGGTCCTTGTGTGCTGTAAAGTGTCATGTCTTTGCTGACTTCACTCATACTTTAGTATTTTACGCATTTTAAAATCTAATCCCAAACGTTGCACATGTGTGCACGCACACACGAGAACAATTCTGAGAGGAACCAAGGAATGCTCGGACACCCGCACACGCAGAAGAGACTTGCCTCTGTACTTTTATTTCAACTCGCTGCTGTTTGTCAAGCAAATCTCTCATTTGCTTCCGTGGAAGGTTTGGGAAAGACCGTGAAACGTTTCCGCGTGACTAGAAAATGAGATTCTTCCTGTGCCAGGGAATGCAAAAAGAAGTCCCGTTTACGTAAAAGTTTGGTGGTGTGTACAAATATAACACTTAAATACAGTGTGTTAAATGTGTGCAGCGTAAATCAAAGGAAAATGATTGCTGGATTTTACAACGACCCACGTTGTACCTCCCTACCAACAGATTTATTTCCATCATCTGAAGTTTGCATCATCCTTTTTATTTTTGTTACTTCTGTTTCTAGATGTGCTGAAATAATTAAAAAACATTTAGGGGTATCCATGATTTGCTAAATTGTATCTCCTGCGTCAAATAATACTGTCTCTGCTCAGTGAATACTCACTGGGACAAAAGATAGGATCCTAAAAGCCCCCTCCGTACTGGGGCAGCTGACTTGCATAATCCTACGTTGTTCCGAGCGAAGTCGGTGTCCTTGCTGACTCCGGAGGATGCAGCATCCCGTCCGATAGCAGCAGGGATCGCACATCGCGTTGGGCACTTAGATTAACTGCACCTCAGCTGGTTACACAGCTGGCTGCAGCGTTGGCCAGAGTTAATCGCCCCTGTGGAAGACCTTCTCTTACTCTCAGGAGATCAGGACCTCGGGCTCCCGGGTCACTGGGAAGCACAGCCGATGAAATTGGGGATGATTCAAGAATTTTGTAAGAGTGTATTTGGAGTCAGGAGCGTAAATCTAAAACATCGTTTGTTTTAAAGAAACAGAGCTATAGTAAATGTTCTCTTAAATTAAAAGTCATGATAATAACTATTTCCTAAGAAGATATTAAAACTTTGCTTTTTCTGTTGTGTATTAAAAGTATATATTTTTTTCAAAACAGGTATAAATAAAGGTATAAAAATCCACTATATATTATAGAATTTAAGTGCTGGCAGTATTCTGTTACGGTATGTAGCAAACAAGCCAGAATTTGTTAATTTACAGATTTCATAAAGTATTAGTATTTTTGAGTGACCGTGAAGACTTAAAAATGTTGGTTTACTTCCTCAGATGGAAGATCTGAAAACCTCATGCCGTTTTGTTTTTTTTTTTTCCCCCCTCGTAGGATTTTGCACAGAGTTCAGGCCAAATGGATAATCAGTTGTCTCAGCAGAGGGGTATGTCTCCAATGAAATGTGACAGGGTAGCAATTGGGTAACAAAATGTGTAGATACTATATTTTGCTGTGATTTTAACTTTTTGCATCTGCATCACGATTAAAGAAATACAGTAAATTGCGAAATGATTTTACAGTTTGGGGAGGGGCTCTCTAGCTTAACGTTCCAACTTAAACATACATGTCTGCCAGTCTGCTGCTCATTGTATCAGGAATTTGGACTGTTAATCTTTATTAAATGCTGTGCGGTATCACATCTTAAAATGTGATACTGTATGTGCACATATTTAATTAGCTGTCACAAAGGCTACCTTCAAAAGTTTTAGGTTGCAGAAGCCGCACAGCCATGCCAATACAATTTTTTTTTTTCCCCCCCCCCCCCCCCCTCAGTTGTTGTAAATATTGTGTAAAATGCAATTAACCTCTTTAGGCTAAACATTTGAAAGATTCTCAGCTAAGACAGCTATTAATTGTTAAACACATCTGAAATTCAAGCATGTTGATGGGAATCTGGTCTTGAGAGACCCATATTTTGCATAAAGTATGTCGCTCGGACAGTCATTTCTCCCTAATAGCAAGTAGAAATCCACCACCATTTTCACCACCATTTTGCTGAACATTTGGCAGAAGACAAGCGGTTCTAGGTCTAAAAAATAAGCTTAAAAATAAATTATAAAATATAAAATTAACAAATTTCTGGAGATTTTTACTGTCAACATTATACCTCTTAGTCTGAAGCAGCCTCGTGCAGTGTCTGCAGCACAGACTTTCCAGGATTGTGTTTGCATGAGAATCTGCTTGAGAAACATCTAAAATCCAAGTGGAAAACTGCTTTTATTTTCACTATTCAAACTGAATGAACTTTTAAACAAAGATGACTATGTGGTGACATGTGAGTGTGATTCCGAAACATTCCCCAGTTGCAAAAAAGCTGACTTGATAATATAAGTGTAAGCAGGATTATTTTTATCCATTATGTCACTTGAATGTGAAGGACGGTGTCCGCAAGAAACAAACGGGAACAATAACGCTGCTCAGAATAAAACTTCAAAGCGCAAAACTTCATTGTTGGGTGCTGCGCTGCAACACACTGCTTGAAGGGTCGGACCCCGCAAACTTGTGCACCCACGTGTAGTCCCGTTCACGTCACCAGCAGTACTCGTAGGAGTAAAAGCTGTGGTTGTAATCCTGCTGTGAGCTTTGGGGGAATCGGGGAGCAAAACGCCTCCGCAGCCCTTTGCGGAAAAAGAAGCTGCTGAGCAGAGCGAGCGCCATCGAGGCTGTCCGAACTTGAACACGGCTGAATTGGTCCCCGGTGGGTCCGAGAACATAAAATGTGTGAAGATGTATAATGTTCCGATGCGTTAAAGCAGCGAGCCTGACCCAAAAACTTAGAAATCTAAGCCTTTGCTCATCAGAGCCCTCTGCCCCTGTTTTTAAAGCCAAACCTCAATGGCCGTAGCTCCGCAGCAGTGTTACCCCATGATTTGAGAAGCTTTTGGTAGGGGGAGGGGAGTAAATGACTTGAAGTATCTCGAATTGGCTGCGCGTTCATTATTCTTGTTTTATTGCCATCTTATCTTAAGAGAGAATAACTTGGTGATTTTATGTTCTGTCTTCAACAGAAAAAATTTTCAGTTCTCAAGATTATCTTGAGCTGTCCAACAGATTCCCCCGCCAGTCCTGGGAAGAAGCTCGACAGTTCTTCTTGAAAAAATAAGCGTTGCGTTTGGTTTTAAAATCCCCTAACATCGTCATGCTGACCAGTTCCTGCTGACTACCTTCTTGAAAAGGCTATTCCGAAAAGTTTTTGATACTCTAAATACTTGTGCTGTAGATATATAATTTGCACTATTTATATAATAAGTACTGTAGATACTTTCAAGTTCTGTTTTGTAATTTTGATAATTTGAGTTTATTTCATTCACATATCCTATGTCATGATTTGGGTGTTTTCTACCCTGTGATGTGGTGGTACTCGCACTGCAGAACTGCTGAAATAAGATTGCAAATAGAGAAAATATGTTCTATATATCTTGTAATAAAATAACTTATTCTGTCCGTAAGTGTGACTTCTGCATTACAGATGTTGCTGTGTTTGAATTACCATAAGCAACACAAGTCGGAGAGAAAAAAAGACTCTTAAGATGCCTTTCCAGTTAACCAAAAGTCTACAGAATTTGTCAAATTCGGCTCTGAGGAAAGCTCGTTTGTAATTTTTTGGTGATTTGGGATGAGTCGCGTAATACGGATTTTTTTAAGCCACACACGTTTTTAACGTTTCGGTAAGACTTTAATAACGCCTGTTTAAACCTCGTGATGTTCTCTTAACGGTGAAGGTGCCACGAAACAAAATTAAAACGTAAAAACGGCGGCGTGTCTCAGCAAGATTCATTTCCCGCGCCTCTCGCCGAAGGCCCCGGCGGCGGCGGCTGCCCC
>NW_008795250.1:280315-281415 GCF_000699145.1 Aptenodytes forsteri | reverse complement strand
GGCTGGAGGGTCAGGTTTTCGTTTGGGGGAAATTCGGGGGTTTTAAGGGGCTTTGGGGCTTTTTCGGGTTTTGGTTCGGCTATTTCTTAACGAGCGCCGGCGCACTCGGGGTCACCTGCTGTAGTCCCGCTTGCAGTAGGCCTTGCCGTCGCGCGGTCTCGTCCAGGGGCTGCCCGCACTCGGCGCACTTGAGGCAGGCGACGTGCCACTCCAGGTCCGGCGACACCCGCAGCAGGAAGGGGTCCTGGATGCGGCCCCCGCAGCCCGCGCACAGGGCCAGACCCGGCCGCCCTGCCGGGCGGGAGGGGGGCGGGGGGGGGGTTCAGGGGCGGCGAGGGGCAAGAGCACCAGGAATTTGGGAAAGACACTTTTTTCTTATTCTTATCTTTTCTTTTGGTTTGTTGTTTTTTTTGTCCCCCCAAAATAGGAAGAAAGAGAAATAAAGGCAGAAACACAGAAAGGATGGAAACACGAAAGGAGAGCAATAAATACAGCCAGAAATAAAAAAAAAAAACAAACAAACAGAAACTTGATCGAGGGAAATAAATGCAGAAAGACAGAGGCATAAAAGTAGAATTTCGGAAAAGGAAATAAAAGCAGAAACACTGAAACAAAAGCCGAGGAAAAACTGAAAGAAAGAAAAAGAAAGAAAAACGGAACGACGGAAAGAGAAAAAAAAAACAGCGAAAAAACAGAAAGAGACAGTTAAAACGGGAACATGACAAATGAAAACAGTAAGAGACAAGAAATCAGAGAGACGGAAGGAGAAATAAAACCAAACAAAAACAGCAGAACAGAAAGAGAAAGAAATAAATAAAAACGGAAAGAGAAATTTAAAAAAAAGAAAGACCGACCGAAACACGGAAAGAGAGAAAGAAAGAAAGAAAGAAGGACGGTAACGGGCAGAGAGAGAGGGAAGGAAAGGAAGAAAAAGCAGAGGGAAGGAGAGACAGCAACGGGAACGGCGGAAAGAAACGAGATCGGCAGCGCGGACAGACGAAAGGACAGGCACGCGGTAAGGAACGGAGCCAGCGGCGGACGGGGAGCGCTGGGCACGAACGGGAATAGCGGCACCGGCGATGCCACGGGCCGAGCCCGCA
>NW_008795250.1:270911-279168 GCF_000699145.1 Aptenodytes forsteri | reverse complement strand
GATGGGTTGAGATTAGAGGGAAAAACAGTATTTTACCGCATTTTCATGCACCTGATCCCGTGCTGCTCCTGCAGCTGAACCTCTCCTGTTGCTTCTTTACCCCTTCTATTCATTTTTCCTCCCTCTTTCCGCCCAGTCTCCATGGGCTTCCTGTGCATTAGTGGAAAAATAGGAAGAGCACTTCAGCGGCCTGTGACTCAGTTTTAAATTCCCAAAGACTTCGCAGCACAGCGGCACGAGTGGCTCAAAAGGTCTATGGAAGCTTATACGTGCTGGAATTGAGATTGCTGCTGTCTTGGGGCTTCGGTTCTGTCCCTCTCCCCCAGGCAATCACCTTTTTAATTTTACACATGGAATTTGACAGGCGTAGACCAACCTGTACGACTGGGGAAGGACATGGTGACTTTAAATTTTGGCTCAGGAAGGGCAGGCTGTGCTCGTTTTGCTCGGAGGAGGGGGACAGGATGGGTTTTCCAGCTGAAGCACTTGTTTTTTGTACGAGTCAGGCACCCTGTAGGTATGAAACCCCAGAAGCTGAGGAGGGGGAGAGAAGGATTTGGATAACCGGCGTTTGACTAGTTGGCCCACTCTCCCCAGCCTGACCACAGCCCCTGCTACGCCTTTGAGGACCCCAAATGTTGAAAGCAAACATTTAAGTTTGCGCAGGAGCCGAGGCGGGAAGCAGGATGGTGGTTGGGGCACCCACTTCAGCAGGGGCATGTGTCACCACGGGATTTTAGCATCCCTGCCAGCCCCTGCATGTACGAAGATGCAGAGGTGCGGTGTGGCAATGACATCCTCAGGGCAGGGTGAGCCCACGTGTCCCCTGCCTGTGTGGCAGTGGCGGGGCGGTCATGGCACCTATCGGCATTTGTGGTCCGACCGCTGCCTGCCGTTAGTGTGGTTTGTTTGCCAGCAGCAGAGCTGAGCTGGGAGGTGAGTGATGTGAAGGGCACTGGAAAAGTTTGGCTGGCTCTTCAAACTGGGGTGACCCTGTGGGACGGGTGACGGGAAACCCCCACAGCGCTGCCATGGCCGTGGGCAGCATGGGGTGTCCTGCCCGTGCCTGGGCTCCTGGCAGGAAAGGGGGTGCAGAAGGGTGACTTCAGCCTGAGCCGGAATCCACAGTCCTGAGTGAGTCAGTATCTGCATGTGTTAACAATAAAATGCAAAAATAAAATGTCAGAGTGACAGGAGAATGAGACACATCTAAGACTACAGCAGCTTGGCAGGGATGCTCCATGTTGCATCACCCCTTTTCTCACTCGAGGGCAGGGTCCTCTCTGCTCTCCCAAACCCCCCACCAGCTTAGGAACAGGAAAGGTTACAGCTGAGCCAGCCAAACTTTTCCAAACGGGCGCAAAGCTGTGCTGTGGGCACACCTGTGTCAGTACGGAGCAGTGCGCTGCCCCGGGCAGGTATGGCGGGACCGGACTCGCTTTGTGATCAGGCAGGTAGGAACGGGGCAGGCAGTGCTGCACGGGCACTTCAGTAGAAAACCCCAAAAAAGGACTTGCCATGGAAATGCTGAAAGCCCTGAACCTCCTCTAGGTGATGTGCGAAAAACTTTACGACTACAGGTAATGCCAAGAGGCATAAAACCAGCCTGATACCACCACGTTTTACAAACAGGTTAATTGTTGGTTCATTTGAGGGGGGGTAAAGGGAAAGCACATCATAAAATCACAGAATAATTCAAGTCAGGAGGGACCTCTGGAAAACCGCTCTCAGGTTGCTTGGAACTGCTGGAAGCATTTGCTAGTCAAAACCAAATGCAGTCTCTCCTGCCATGCTGATTACTCCTTGCTCTCCTCCACCCAGTGTCCAGAGTTTCCAACCGCTTTTGGGGCAATTCCGGTTGGGTTTGGTGCGAGAGCTGGCAGGGGCTGCCTGGCCGCGGGGTGAGGCTGGCTAGCAGCGCTTCCCACTCGCTACGGAGCAACTCTTTGGTTTTTCCTCCCAAATAGAAATACAAGTTCCCTCTAGAAGGGGGAAACGGTAACAATTTTTTTGTTTGCAGCAGATTGCAAAGGCAGTAAATGCTGATTCTTTCAGAGCCAGCCATGGATTAAGTCCATTATAAAATTAAAACAGATGGAACACAATTTCACTTACATTACAAAAAAGGACAGGAACCATCTGCAATAAGATTTAGCATTGCAAAGCTATTGTTATCATGTTACCATTAAAACCTTTGATGAGGGGTTTTCTTTTCTTTCATAAACTTGTTCACATGAAACAAATGTTTTATTTATCCATCTTCCTAAGATAATCATATTTTATTTAAAAAGATGGCATCTTTCAAAAAACCAGCTCTTGGTTCTAACAGAACATGTAAAAACAAAGAAATGTAAAACTCCAACGTCAAACCATTGCAGGCTTCAATGGGGAAGATGTAGCAAAAGGAGAATGCCCTGTCCATTTTTCCTTTAAAAAACATTCCCTTGTGTTTGGGGACAATGTCTGATACTGAAAATAGATAATTAATGAGATAATGGGATACTGCATGTCACCTCCTGTCCAATGGGATTATCTGATGGCTAATTATGGACAGATTGTGATTAATGTGATTATGGATTGGATATTAATCTGATTCTGGATTGATCTAGTTATGTTTTAGTCTGCTCCAAATGGTTAATTGGATCTGAGATAATAGAAATGCAGCTTGCACCAGATTTTGCCACATCAGTTGATGAAGTATCTTTTGATCTGGGTGGGTTACGAACAATAAATTATTTACAGCTGTTGAGAAAATGACTCTTCCTTAGAATGTAGTCATTCATTTTATTTTTGAGGGCCTTTGAAAACAAAATCAATATCCTTTTTAAAAGGAGATGTTGACAAAAGAAAGGCACGTACATAACTCACAAACAAATGTGACGAAATTAAACAGTGGTTAACCCGGTGGCCTAATGTCTGGTGATGCATTTGAATTGCTATGTGGAGCTTTGGGCTCAATTCTTCTGAGACCAGCAGGGGTTGGGAGCATTGCAGGGGAAGAGGGCCCAGCTCTGGGGAAAGTGGTATTGCACAAGAGCCACTGCCAGCCCTGCTATTGATTAAGAATCAGCCATGGTAAAATGGCAAAGGGAGGCCTTGCCATTTTTTCCCCTCCAAATAAGAAGGATTCAGAAAGTTGACGGGCGCAGAAAGGACTCATCGGCCCATCTCATCTGGCCTCCTTCATACCAGACCATGCAATTGGACCCAGTATTATTATTTTTTCCCCTCGCAGTGAGCCCGTTAATTTATGGTTGACCTCAGTCATGTCTCCCAGAGATGCATCTGGTCTTGATGTAGCCTGCCAGTGTGGGAGAGGCTGCCCCGCTCCCTGCGAACCCATCCTGCTTGTTAACTACTTTCACTGAAATGGCGAATTAAGTGTGTATTTTCAGTTCAACCCCCAGCCACTGGATCTCGTTATGCTAATAGCTGCGGGATTAAAGGCAATAGGTAAGTTGCAGCATCTTAGACTTCGTGACAGGGCAAGTGGGAGGTGCGTTAGCTTTCGTCACCAGGTGGCATAAGCTGCAGGTAACTTCACCAGAAGGTGCTCCTCTCCCAACAGGCTTTGCAATAAATACAGCAGGTCCCAAAACACTGGAAACAGAGGCCTGTTACAGCTGCTGCACTTAGCACTGAAGTGTTATTCACTGAGCTGAAACCGAAGGAAAAAAGGAAAAAGCAACTTTCCCTGAAGCGCTTGCAGGCGTGGAAAGGGCCGTTCCCCTGGGGTGATTTCACGTGTGGGCTGTCCCTGCCTCTGCAGGAATGGCTTGGGCTGGCACGAGCGGGAATACGGTGGCATCTGGATTCCTCTCCAGCAGCGTAATAGGCAGAAAATGCAGCTACCTGTTTAAAAAATAATGCTGCTATGACCCGGCAGAGAATTTTACACGCATCTCCCATTAGCGACAAGGCAAGCTGCATGCCGGAGGAGGGCGGCAGGTTGCAAAACACCCACTGCAAGTGACTGCACTGGGAGAGGAGCAGAGCTGTCCCCGCCGGTGTCGCTTCCCTTGTCCTCCACACAAACCACATCTGCTCCTGGGCAGGACAAGCTGCCTTCCAAGGTAACCTGAGCCTTTGCTTCTAGGAGGTTATGAGGGTCCCTTTTTGCCCGTGACCTCAGCAGAAGGGGCTTCTTTAACTCCTCTGGTGATCTCGTTCTCTAGGAATATGCGGCAAATGTGATGTGATGTTGCTCCCTGACTCCCTCGTTACTTGATTGGCACATGAAAATGATTAGCAAGTGAGAGGAGTTTATAAGAAAGGGAAAATGCCTGCCTGTGGTGGTTGTGTAGGCTCAGTATCAGTAGAAGGGTTGTCCCTGCTACGGAGTGGCTTTGGGGGAGCCATTTCCTCTGTCCCCCACTTTGGAAATAGGGCTCATGGCATCGTCTCCTTCCAAAGGGCCGCTGTAAGGCCTCGTGAAAGACAAGTCTGCTGAGCTGAGACACACAGGTGAGTGGTTGTAAGATGATCTGGGCAGAGCATTAAGCACACCTGTGGTGGTGTTTTATTATAAATGTCAGACATGTTGAGATGTATTTTTGTGCCAGTGAGGATGAGGAGCAGAGAGCAGGACTCCAGGGAGACGCGTCCCATGTTGTGCAGAGGGCCCCGTGTTCGTGGCCTTGGGGAAGGGGTGAGTGCAGGGCGATGGGCAACATCCTGGGGTGGCTGAACCACTTGGTTCATGCGAGCTTGCAGCACTTGGGCACAAAATATTTCAGCAGCAGAGATCTCGCCTGCTGCCACTTCCAAGGTGGGTTTCTGTCCTGTCCCTCCTCGCTGCTGCCCGTCTGGTGCTGGGCCGCGGGTCCTGCCCATCGGCTCAGAGAGCCCCACTAAGCCATAAGCAGGTTGCAGTTGCTTTAATGTTATTGGATTCTGACAGATTAGGAGGCGAATCCTTTCGTGTGTTGGGGAAGCTTCCCAAATGAAGCTCTTTTAATTTATCTGAGTCAGCTTTCCCCAGGGCAATTGTAGGAGGAGTAAGCTAAAGATGACCCGTGACAGAGGGGACCATCGTAGCAGTAATAAAAAAATTCCTGCCCTTCACTAAATCCCTTAGTCATGAGGCTGTATTAGCTGGATTCCATATGTTTTAATTAGGAATTATGTATTTTAAGGGAACCAAAATCTGATTCTAGTGGAGACATGATTATGTATTTGTAGTGGTTTTCCTTTCATTTGGCTTTTGTAGAGATACCAATACAGGTACCTGCTCGTTTGCAACCATATTTTTAAAAATTTGAGTAATCTGTGTTATTGATTTCTTTTTTTTTCTTTTTCCTTTCCCCCCCTCCCAATAGTGTGAAAAAATGTAATTCCCTTTCCAATGCAGAAATTGGGTCAGCAGATCCTAATGAAATAATCCTGGATAACAATGCACCATACAAGAATCTGCTTCCACTAATTAATGGCTAATTTTTCTTTCCAATTACAAAGTACTATCCACTGCCTGCAGTCGATGGTAACTCCACCTTCAGCGGCACCTGTTTGTTGCACGTTATACCATTTTTATTATTGTCATGCCCTGGGTGGGAAGGTCAAATAGAAAAAAGCTTTTTGCTGCTATTCAGCTAATATGATTCATGCTGATATAATCCCTACCTGATTACAGTTATAAGCTCCTAAAACACTGGCCATAAGTGATAAAGACTTCCTTTGTGCTTCAGGGTGTAATCCGCATCAAGCCAGTTTCAATAAGGATTACGTGCATCTGAAGTGCTGTTGAAGTTTTGAATCAAAATTGTAAACAGAAAACATAATAAAAAGCCTGTCATGTTTCTGGATTGGTGACACTACACCTTGAAATCTGACCTAAAGGGTGGCGATGTCACTCTGCTCATGAAAATACAATATATGCTATTAAGCCAGATACATAGTGAAAGGATCAACTTATTCTGAGCTATGATGCAATTAGGTCAATTTTGATAGTAGCTCACTTTTGTTTTGGTCTGAGGTATTAAAAAACCAAACTCAAATGAGATAGGTTTGTTTACTTTTGTGCTTTTGGGTTTTTTAGGTGTACACGCATTGCTTCTTTTTATTAAAGATTTCATCCCCATGAGATGTGCATGTTGGAAGCTCAGTTTTGGAGCTTAAAATAGGATTATGAAATTGCGTGCCACGCTTTTAATGAGTAAAACACCTTAATTAAAAAGACATAATGGCCAAATTAAGGATGCCCAGGATGTTCTGATTTTGTATCCTTATTTTGCTTTTGTTGTTCCTTTTGTTGGATTACCTAGGGTACAGATAGGGATTTCTGTACTGTATGAAACTTCACATCTCTAAAGAGTTACACTGCACCATAACCATCTCTCAAATTGGCGGTAAAGAGCTGCTTTAATTATTTATCCTCTTCTCAAACCCATCTCAGGGTCCTGTGACTTCAGTAAAATCGTCCTTCCCCCCCTCTTCTTAAAAACCTTTTTTTTTTTTTTTTTTTTTTTTTTTAACCCCGGTCATTTGCTCAATCCAGGAGATGCACAGGAGCCCCAAACACTCATTCTATTTTCTTCATTTTCTGGGGACTGGCTGAGGGGTGGAGCCAGGCCCAGGCAGACATTAGAGCGGCCCTGGAGCTACTTCAGTCCATATAATCAGGCACAGGCCCTGAAAGAGGTTTGCCACCTCCTTCAGCTCTTCCCTCCACAGCCCTCCCTCGGGGCTTGGGGAGTTTAGGTAGTGCTCTGGGGCCAGGAAGCTGGAATATGCAGTACAGCTGCTTTTCTTCTTTATAGAGGCATTTGAGACAAAGTAAATTGTCCATTCAGATGCTTGCATTGCTGGACCTGGTTAGCTTTTGCTGTAAAGCAGTAGTACTTTTTGGCATCTGATGTGAAAATCATGTGGCAGGATAAATTTTAGAGGTGATCCTGTGCCAAGGCTGTGGCAAAGCCAAAGAGCCTTTCTGATCAATTTGCCTCTTGCTTTTCTACGGGGCGCCTCAGAAATGCAGAACGAATCACTGACATGCTGCAGATCACTGCTTATTCTTGGAAGAACGGTGCAATGGCCGTAATGGTTCAGGGTTTTTTTTTTCCTGTTTTTTTTTTTTTTTCCTGTTTTTTTTTTTTTTTCCCCCTCTAAACCACTTCAGGATGGGAAGGAAGAAACTGCATTCGTGGCTTGCTATCTAGCGATTTCCAGGACGAGAAGTCGGTCGGGAACATCCCAAATCCATGTGCGCTCGGGGCTCCTGGGCTGGTGGACTGGTTGCTCCAGTGTGGTGGCTGCTGCCAGCTTTTCCAGGACACCAGGCTTTCAGAGAGCCACAGCACGTACTTTAGCAGTGACTTTGGCCTGAAACATTTTGCTTCATTGATTTTTAAATCCCTTGCCTTGCCACTTGGAAAAAATCCGGAGGTATGGAAACAAGTGTGAGGCCTGGCCTGGCCCGGCCCCTGCAGCACCCCAGTGCCATGGAAGTGGCAGGCACAAAATGTTTTGCTGTGGTTCTGAGAAATCAGAAAAATGAACAATAATAAAAAAAGATCTATAAATTATTCAGAGCAAATGAGCTATTCTCCAGTCCTGTTGCGGGGCCGAGCGTAGGGGTGAGGGCGAGGCAGCCGTAAATCTGTCCTGGCGAGGGGATGCCGTCCTTGGGCTGCTGTTACCTGACTGGTCTTTGAAGCTGTCAGACCGTTCGGACAACTGGTGGGTTGCGGCGTTTGGAAAGCGCCATGATGTCTGGCCTCTCCTGTGCGCCACACGCTCCGTCCCCATGTTATCCCCTTTGCTCTCACTGCGTGTCTAACGCTGGGGGAATCTGGCAAGGCGCAGGCAGCCCCGGGCCTGGGCATACCCCCAGGGTCAGGCTGGCAGCCTGCCCGTGCTGGCCGTGGCCGGGCTTCTGCCCCCCCCCCAGCCGCAAATGAAGACTTTTCCCTTCTTTTTCTTCGCAAGGCGCATTTTTATTGGCTTGGGGTAGGATTTGGTCTGGAGCATAGGCATTTGCACGCATAACTCCGCTTCCTGTCGTTTTCTTCTCTTTAACGGGCTTTAACTCTTTGTGGAAACGGTGCAGGGACAGAAGGGAAGAGGAGGCCGGAGAAGGCTGGTGTCGGTGACGAGTCGGTCTGGGCGGGAAGGCGCACGTGCTGCGAGGCGGACCGGTGCCCGTTTCCTCTCGAGGCGCTCCGCTGGCGCTGTACGTGCACCCGTACAACTGCAGCGATTGTGCTCCGCCTTCTGGTACCGCCCGAACGGCGAGGGCGAGCTGTCGGGCCGCGGGACAGCC
>NW_008795250.1:233917-270391 GCF_000699145.1 Aptenodytes forsteri | reverse complement strand
GGGCCCGTGCCCAGTGGGGCAGAGGTGGCGCGGGGCCGAGCTCCGCCGTCCGCCCGCCCGGCAGCGGTGGCCGAGGGGGTGTCCGGGGGGCGAGCTCCCCCGCTGGTCTCCGCTTTTCTTCCACACCGTGAGCTGTTAAAAGTAAAGTTTCTGAGGGGATGCCGGGTGTTGAAGAAGGCCTTTCCGGTGTTCGCTGCAGGCAAGAGTTGAGGATTGCTGTCCCGTGTGAAGAGCTAACGTAGTCATAAGGGAAGTCCTAAATTTCTCGGAGTGCCTGCTCTCATCCACCCTCGTACAGGACTAGCTGAGGAACAGGAGCACTTTCCCTACAGCTGGAAAAGACTCTTGGCGTTTGTTACTGCAAACTCTGACAACGTTAGAAAGAAACTTGTGGCTCAAGGAGAGGCTTCCTGGGGTTTTGAGAGGTTTAATACAGCCTTTCTTGGTCACGTGAACTCTGCTGTGCAGAAGTGTGATTGCTTTAACCATCACAATCTGTGGACCGAAGCTAATGTGAAACACTTGTTGCTTTTCCATATTGACTTTCATATTGCTCAGCTGGGAAGAGTGCTGGGCTTTTGGAGGCCGTTTGCTGCTTGATGTGTCATGGTGGCTGTGTTACCAAATTTAACGACTAGGTGAACTCAAGGTTAGTTGGAGTAGATGATTCATGAAATGACCCTGAATATCTGTTCGGTCTCATAGCATGCACTAGGAGACACTCCCTCCACTAGAACTGTGTGTAAATAACCCTTCTAAAAGAGCTTTAAATCTCACAAATTTCTTTTTGAGCTCTCCAAGGCTTTTACAGGTATTACAGTTCTGTACAGCTCTAAAATAGGAATTATGGATCTATTAATCGGTTTCAGATACTAAGAATGGCCTAAAAGAAGAGCAAAAGTAGACTAGGACATACATGACTTAGTCAGTCTAAAAATTGTAACTTGTAATCACGGACATTGTTCAGTTATTGTTAGGCTGTAGGCTTTCCAGAGCAAAGGTCTTGATCTCTGGAGCTCCTGGAACATATGGTACTGCTGTGTAAATAATACTTTAGTCTCATGATCGCTGCACAATTCAGTTTCATGTCCTGGAAACATGAGGTCAACTCCTTGTTTTTCAGCCATATGCATCTAAACTCATAAATTTATAAAATAAAGCCAATAAAACATTGTGTGCCTCTTCAGTGTGTGGGTGACAATGTAGTCTGCAAGAGAAGCAAAGCAAACCCAGTTCAGCACTGCTAACGCTCATGCAGTTCAAGAGTGAATCAAGTCTAGAGAAAAACGGGATGCAAGAGACCTGTAAAGTATGAGCAACAAGGAAAGGTTGGAGTTGCATAACTTAAAGATGGGAGGACTGAGGAGAAATATGAAACTGCAAGTGCACAAAAAATTGGTGCAGAGATGGGAATAAGCCATTTCACCGGTCTGTGGATGATAAAACAATAACAGTTGGCTTAAACTGCAAGAAAGCTATTTAAGATAGCTACAAAGAGTTAAGACAGACATTAAGAAATCCTTTCTAGTTGAAAGGATAGTAAGTTTTTGGAATAGGTTGCCTAGGAGTCTTCAAAAACACACTAACAGTAAGCTAGACAGATATGTTGGAAATAACGTAGATATGGTTGCTTAGCATCTGATGGAGGGTGGCTTTGTATGAGCTCTTGAGGTCCCTTCCAAACCTGTAATGATAGGAAATTGTGATCATCAGGATCCTCTTGCAGACTTTTAGTGAAGGGGCATTTTAAGGTCGCACATTCCTACCTTTATAAAACAACAAACAGATAACATACTCCCTTAACATTCTCTGTTCTTTTATCGTTTTTATCAGATAAGCAAGTGTCTGCCTTTTTGCCTGTTCACAATGTTGGGGTTTTTTTTTCTTTTTTCTTCTTACATGACATTACACAGCAGCTTGGGACCAAGTTGATTGCAGGTGGGTATAATACCAATGCCTTTAATTTTGTATCCAGTTGTCATTCAGCCTGTGTTGAAGTTAGAATTTATCCCTAAGGATGTTCATGAAGGGCAAGCAGTGCTAGTCTTGACTGTTTCAAGTCATAAATGAATGTCTTGGTCTCCCGCAGTTCTACCTCCATGCTCCCTCAAAAAAACTCCAGCTGTAGAGTGAAAGAGTGAAGGACATTGTGGCGCTCTGTTTCTTAAGAAAACTGTTTTGCTTTGTATAGTACTTCAGGGTTCTGCTGTTGTTTTAAAGGTCCAGATAGAATAAAAGTTGCATTTGCTTCTGCAGTATGTTTTTTTGGAGGCAAGAGATGCTTTAGAGTTGCCTTAAACAAAATAATAGGCATGTTCTTATGAAGCTGTTGGGGATCTTCTGGTGAAAGTGGCCTTAACTGTCAGGTTTTCTTTCTCACTTTGTAGTGTAGTATTTTACCATGTCATAGCTTTTGAATAAAGTGAAGTGTCACTTGCTTAATTTTTAGTGATGTTGAGCAGGTTCTCTTATTTTGTCTTTACAGTGTTTTGGGGGGACCCAGTTTTCACAGCTGTTGAGTCTTTGAGTTCCTGTTGATTTGTTCAGACCTTTCAATTTCCTGGTGTTTCTGAAAATGGTGGACTTTATTTCAGTCATATATGTCTCATGATGCACGTGTGGGTTTCTTTTTGGTTTTTTTAGCCTGAGATAGTTCAGATAAATAGGTTTAATAGCCTGAAACACACCTTACTCAAAGTACTGGGCTACATTTGTAGTCTTAGGGAATACTTTGTAAATATCCTTCAATTGTCATTGATAAGCTCAGACTGTTAACTTTTTAAATGTGTTAATCTATCTTGAGTTCACTTTCAGTAGTGTCTGTATTTCAAAACAGCTTTGTTGCTTTGATTTTATTAATGGTTTGCATGGGACGTATCTGGAAAAGTTTCTTCTGTATTACATCTTTCTTTTGCTGCTTCTATTCCTTTTTAATTTTAAGTCTTTATTGCGATTCCTAAATAAATCCTTTTTATAGGTGTTCTCTTTGTTTCTTTTGCTGTTCCTTGCTGCAGTTATAGCTCCTTTTCACTTCAGGTGCCTTTAGCGTTGTCTTTCTAGTTAGCGTTTCCTGGAGTTAAATAGCTGTCGCCTAGACATCTTCTGTAGCCAGATCTGTACAGAGGTTCTAGGAGAAGTGTAAGCTTTATTGCTAGAGCTCCCTCCTCTCCCTGAGCTTCCCAAATACTGTTTTTCAAATACTGTTTTTCTTCTTTTTTTTTTTTTTTTTTTTTTTTTTTTTTTTTTTTTTTTTTTTTTTTTTTTTTTTTTTTTTTTTTTTTTTTAAGTTTTGCAGCTACAAGACTGTCTATTAATAGAATTAAGCGTTGTTTTGTTGTATAGGAATGTAGCCGTTATCTCTAATAATACCCCAATTCCTAGTTCCTGGAGTCAGCTCTTGGGGAATTTTGCCCAGTGGTAGGTGGTCTCTATGGTTAGTTAGTTCCTACTAAGCAGTTTTAAAATTTTAATTTCTGGCCAGTTTGCTTTTAGAGCTAAGAAAATCAGCTTTAGAGATACCTTGGTGGATCCAGTTGTTAGGTGCTTTTGCCTTGTGAATTTCTATTTCGGTTTAGTTCCCAAAACTTCCAGCGGTTCCTCTGAAGAGGTTGGGAGGCAAACTTCAGTTTCCTGGGTGAAGTTCCTAACAGCCTGTTTTACATTCATGCGTATTTGGAGTGTGGGGCCATGTAGAATACACCTGCTGGAGCTCTTGCATTTCTGGAAAGACTTTTCAGTCATCCCATCTTTTGTTCCTGTGCCTGCCACGTGTGTTACTTCCAGAGCCGATTTCATAATTGCTGCGTTACAACGAGCGTCCTTGGAGCAGGCTGCAGGCAGTTAGCTATTGACTGTTGACTGCAGAGGCCAGCGATACCTGTCTGCTCGCCAGTCTCACCAAGCAGCAAGCAAAGATTTACAACACTTTTGCCTGGGATTTTCCAGCTGTTAATACATACGTTTTGTAGCATATAAGCAGCCAATATGTATTTAAGAAGTGCTGGGCCTGCTTGTGTGCTGTTCAGGTGACCTGTCTATGTGCTGGGAGACCAACATACGCTCAGTTTGCATTGGTGTTGCTGTGAAGAGCAGATCACTTGTGCAAATTGAATGAGTGCTTTGGATGTATGGGGTGCTGGCCTCATGCGTGGGGTTTATCTGCGCACGTGTACTGGGCGTGTCCAGATTTCTAACATTTGGCCAGGACAGTAGCAGTGAGTAGTCTCAGTTATTTTGTCTGAAGTCTAGAAATTCAGGTATTATGCTTAAATTTTTCACATTCTGTTTGGAAAACATTGCTGGGTTTCTCGGGTGGGGAGCAAAAAGATGCTTTGGGGAACTTAAGACGATAGATTCAGCAAATCCTTTGGTACTTTGCAAGGGGCTTAATTGATGTATACTGCACATCTAGGTTCATCTTACCAACTTCTAGACATCTGGAAGTCAGAGGCCAGGTTTGCTCCACAGTAAATGCTGGGGAGGGAGGGGGGGAGTTGGAAACTCCAGACAGTTTTCCTTCATAAATGTTTGTTTTAGTATAAACTGAATCACTGTCTGGAGTTTCTACCAGAGAGGAAATGTAGATGTTTCTGCTGCAGAGGGAATATAGGTGCCTAGCTTCAATTTATATCTAAACCTAGGTGAAATAAATTTCCAGTTCTACTGGTTGCTGGCAGATGTGTTCATAATCTACTGGTGTGCTTGGGAAGCCACTTGATCGCCCAAGTTTGTAGGATGTTTAGCTGTAATTGATTTCTTTGGGTAGCCTGATTTTCCAGAGCTTGGTTTTCACCAGGGACCTTCTGTGGCACAAGCTCTGAGTGCGGTTCCCTCTCAAGGCATTGTTTTCAATAGTTTGGTTGTTCTGTGTGTCTTATTTCTTGTGCTTCTTATCCTTGCTGTCAGCTGGTTAGGTTTGTACTCAACCTTCCTATTTTATCTAGGCTTGAAACTGGACATCCTGCGCAAGTACAGGTGGAGAAATTATGTCAGTGAAATAATGGGCTGTTCTCACACACATGCAGCTGGGCAAGTTACTTCATCAAAATAACTACCTGTCCTCTTCATTGACTCATTGCAGATTCTCAGTTTTCAGGATCATGTGTGACTGGATGAATTACCCTCTGGTTTTACTGCAGAATCTTTATCATAACAAGCAAAAGTCAGTTTGTTTTGGTTTTGTTTATTAAAAAAAAAATTTTACGTGTGTTAGTATATTAAAATTCAGACTCGTGTAGGAATCTTATTTGTCATCCAGGATTTTTACCCAAGATCTAAAATGTGACTTGTAATTTATTTTAAATCTGGTCTTCTCTTTGTGTTCAGAAATGTGATGCATGTAGGCATAAAGTGACCTTCTGGTGTGCAGTTCCCACAAATATAAAACGTGGGATTATCAGTTTAGAAATAATACCTAGTTAATGCTGTAATACCCAGTCTGCTCAAGCAACATCCATTGCTCTCATTCTTTTTGGCTAAAAAAAATATTTCTCCATTTATTCTAGAACCGTTTGACAGAATGATATAGAGCTCCTCTGGTGGTGCAGTACTTATTTAGGGAAAAGATCATAATATAGTCAGAATTAAGTGCGTGTTTAAAATGCATGCAGCTCCCTTTGGAAATTTGAAAACTTCAGTATCTTTCAGGAGCATGGTCCACTTTACCCTGCGACACAACTATAAATCATTGGAGAAGTGGGCTTTTTGCCACAAAAGCATGGATTTATTCTTCAAACGGTGACTAAAATCTCATAACTTTTATTGCAAATGTATGAAACAATCAAAAATATGGTGTCTGATCTATATTGGCAATAAATATTTTGTTACTGACAATTGGCTTCAAACAATCTTAGAATCTTTAATCATAACAAGTAACCTTAAGCATAAAAGATGAGATGCAGAGCACTTTTACAAGAATCCTTATTGTTTTAATCAAAATGACAACTTACGATCCTGATTCTGCAAAAACTTGTTTTTGTATTTATATTTTTACACTGTGATTAGCTTCAGGGAAGTCCTCGGGATTTGCTTTCTCTTTGTGAAGTTTAACATCTTGGTAGGCTTTGTGTGGTTGAAGTCTATATCCAAATTTTAGCCTCTCAGATTTTCTGAAGCTTTTTTTTCTAGTTTAAGTGGTAGGTAAGTGCATATTTGGTGTGAGGGGAGATGGGGTCAGAATATATGTGTAAAAAAGTAGTATTTGGCTGTGCAGTCTTTAGCGTTGTGTTAGTATTTGTTCCTTGTTCATATTAATGAATATATTTTGTTTTCCATGTGTTCCATATTACATTGATTGTAACTCGGGTCTTGATTTAGGCTTTATGCAGGATAATCAAAGACTTGAAGGATAATATTCCCGTTCACACCTCAAACCCTTTCCCCACCCTGGTATTAGTCTTGGAGGAATAACGCTGTTTCCAGGTTCACCTGAAAATTAGAGAGGAAGGTCTCAGAGCTTAGAATATTTTGGTCTGGTTTCATGGCAATTCTTCGCCTTTTCTTTTTTCCTCTTTTTTTTTTTTCTTTCATTTTTGCTTTAGAAGTTAAAATCTGTGTGTGGATGGTGAATTGGTCAAAATTATTATTTAAGGACCATTAAATTGTGGTGGTAGACTAAGTGGTCAAGTGTCAAATGTTTTAAAGGAAAATAGAAAAAAATTAACCTGATGCTTATCAACAGTTCTATTAGCGTGTTTTCAGGCTGTGAGCCCTTGCTGCTTAATTGTCTTCCTGCCACTGCGTACAATTTTGCCTTTATACATAAATAATTAAAAAAGTGTGTTCTGTAGCTAGATTTTGGCTAAAAAGTATAGTAAAAAACCAAAAAAAACCCCCCAAAAACCCCAAACCAAAACATCAACCCCAAAAAACCAACAAATAAATACCTATATGCTACCCTTGATTTCCTTGTGTCTTAGTCTTGCTGGTCTAATCTTCACTCTTTAAGGTAGTTAAGTTGATCAACTGAGCTTGAATGTAATGTATTAAAACGTTTTTCTTAATATTGTTCAGTATTTTCCTCTGGAGGTTTTAGTTTAAACACAGCAAGTTATGCTGAAGTGAAGCAAGTTTATACTTTTTTTTTTTAACACCTTATGTATTCTGCCTACTTAATAAAAATTACCTAGATTTAGCCTGTTTTGTTTGACAGCTGTGTTTTACAGTTTGTATAATTGATAACTTTCTGTAAAGCATTGGGTGCTCTTAGGAACAGTTTTTTACTTAAATGCTAAGTACCAAACTCCTCTGTCTCTCTCTCTTTCTTTAAAGGCATCGCTGCTCCGGAGGTTTCAGAGTACGTTAGTTATAGCAGAACACAACAATGAGACTCTTACACCCATTACACTAAATGCTATCACTGCGGCAAAACGTCTTGGAGGTGAAGTTTCTTGTTTAGTAGCTGGTACCAGCTGTGACAAGGTAGGAAAGCGCTATTTTCATATGAAAATATGAATGAAATAATGAATGCAGTGAAATAGTACTTGGTAGCATCTTGGTTAGCCTGGTAAATAATCTGTAGTGAAGAGGAACTGTGCCAGGAATTGCTAATCTGTCGGAAATGTCCTGCACTTGAACTGCTTCTCTTCTGTGAAAATATGGGTATGATTTCATTTCACAAGGGAGAATATCAATATCAGTTGTCACAAGCTTAAGCAAGCAAATTTTTATAGGACTAAAAGACAATTAACTTTTAAAACGGTATTTCCCTGTAGAGTTTGAAAGACAAATATTGCAGTGCTAAGAACTTGGAAAGAAGCTTGCACTTGTTCGAATGGAAACCAGCAGAAATGAAACACCACAGTGATAAATAGGGCTTCTGAGCATCTTACTTTTGCTAGTCAGCTACTAGTAGCATAGTGAGAGTGTGTTTGCAACCTAAAATTCTGAAATTGGCGCTTCTTGACTTTATCATATAGCTCAGGTCTAAAAAAAGTTTCTTGTATGTTAGCTGTTGTATTGTTAGTTTAATTTTTATGTGCAAAATCTAGAGACAATATAGGTAGTACGTTAGTGACACCTTTATTCCAGCATGATGTACTCTTGTGTCAACAGTAAAAGTACAAATAATTATGCCTAATATTTTTCATACTAGGCTATTGTTTATGAATTGTTATTCTGAAAGCAATATGTAGTATCTCATGCAGGAAGGCATACTTATGGCACCTAATTCACAAATAGGTGGAGAAATGTCAGTGGCTATTCTAAATTGAGACCCAGGTTTGGAGGTTGAGACCTGGAAGCAAATATTTATCTAGATCAAGAAAATGGGGGGAAAAAAAAAAAAAAAATGCCTGATATGTCTGTCTGAGTTTCCTTATTCTTTGGCACTTGCATCGTAGAAAAATGATTGGGAATGTTTTGTTTGTTTGTTTTTTAATACTAAGTATATGGTGTCTATTTGGCAATGTATGTCATGCTGGGAAAAAGTGCTTTACGAAAAATGAAGGTTTGGTGTTTTTTTAAGTTTCTTTGTAAGAATCTGTATTGATAGGACAAAAAAGCCAGTTACTCAAACAGATATTCTGTAGCAGCTATTATGGAATTTTTATTTATTTCCTCTTGTTAATTTTTGAGGGTAAACTGATACTCGGCAAACTCAGTAAAACTATGCTAGTTCTGGGATGATGCGTGTGGTCTCCAGACACTGCTGTCAGTCCTCTTCTCTCTGATCTGCAACAACCCTTTTATCATTTGAACTTCGCTTCTGCAAATTTAAAGGAAAAACTGCATAAATCTGGAATTGAAAATATACATCACATCAGTAGGCAAAGAGTCAGCTGCAAACAAAGGATTGCTCCTAAAATTTGGATAAAGATCGTAACATCGCTGTACATTTGTATTTGCATTGTATGCTTGTGCGGTAGGTATTGACCGATTTAAAAGAAAGTAGGATTGGTTTCTTGATGATTATATCAGAATACTGAGCAATAATCCTCGTCTGTGGTTGTTATCAGCTGTTGTAGTAAATCCTGAGATCATTGTGTAATCCTGCCATACAGGAGGCAAGCTTTCCTGTGTTTGATTTGCTGTGTAGTTTTCTTATTCACAAAATTCATTTTCATTATCCCAGAAGGCACTATGCTGTGAGTCAGAAGATCTGCATTTTGTTTCATCAGGTTTGTTCTGATTTTGAAATTCACACACTTTGTGTTCCAGTTTTAACTAATCTATAGGCTGTGAGCTCTTTGCAGCAGGGACTCTCTGTTATTTGTTTGTGGTGTCTGTTACAATACAAACTAATAATAATTCCTTTGTAATCATAGGTAGCACAAGAACTCAGCAAAGTGCAGGGTGTGGTAAAAGTTCTAGTGGCTCAGCACGATGTATACAAGGGATTTCTAGCAGGTGAGAGTTGTTCTTACCTATTGACAAAAGAAATGGTATTTATATTTGCAGTTGAAAATAAGATAGTTGTAAATTTTGAGCAATATATTTTTATCCTCAGAGGAGCTGACTCCCTTGATTTTGGAAACTCATAAAAAATTTAATTACACCCACATTTGCGCTGGAGCTTCTGCCTTTGGGAAGGTAAGTAGGTAAAAGTGCATCAAAAATTTCTTGTTGGAAAGAGAGAGAGACACTGTTGTATGTAAGAGCGTGAATCAAATGCCTGAGAGGTCAGCCATGGAGAGTTTTGAGTTTTCAAAAAACGTTGCAGTAGTTCACTTAAGAGGTCATTAGTTAGAAACACTGATTCATGTCTGAGTTTTATTATGGGCTGACTTGGACAGAGGAGCCGTGCAGAAGAAATATTTAGTGGTAACCAGCTAGTTCTATGTACACAAGGCAAAATGTACAAACACAAAAATGTACAATAACACAAAATCAATTAAGTGATCTGAAAGCATTATGAAAACTGTGAGGAAAAGTACAGTAAATTGAGATGAAAAATATATGCTTTGCATGTTGAAAGGAAAGTGTGCAGACCTATTGGAAGCAATTTTTTTTTGGAGGGGGGAACTGCATCTATGATGTAAGTCATGTAAATTGAAATGTCTGTAAATATATATAAATAACACAAATCCAAGTCTTAGCCAAGATGTTTTTTAATGAAAATACAATTTTTCAAAACTTGTTTTTTAAGGAGTGTGTTTTGTAAGTATGCGGAGAGCCTCAGTAGTAACAATTTGGTCAATGTTGTGGTGCAGCTAAATTAGAGAAAAAGGATACTTCAGAGATCTTGCCGATGTGGGATGAATAATGACATCAGCCTTCCATCTGACTACTTTCACTTCCAGTCAATATCAATCCGTATACTTGTAATTTTCCTAAGAGAAATCTTTACATACCTTAAGTCTTAGGGTTTTTTATTTTATTTTTTCTTTTTATTTTTGATCTGCAGTGTCTTAGTAAAGGTTAATAGCTTTTGCTTTAAAGTTTATGCTTCCACTTTTGAGTGCTTAATGTGAGTAAAGATTTCAGAACTGGGACTTTTGTGTTGTACCAGATTAGGAGGGGGACAAAAAGCAAGCAAAGCTCTTGCTATCATTAATTTCTTCATAATTTATGTTGCTCTTTTTATCGTTCTTCCTATTCCTAAATGTGCTAAGTAATTTTCTAGAGTCAATTTCAGAGCAGGAGAATATATATTACCATACTAATTTTTAAAATAATAATTTTTTGGCTTTTGGGGGGAGAGTGCAGGGTTTTTTTCCTATTGTCTCTGGTAACTAGCTTCCAAAAATGCTTTTTCTTTTTCTTGAAGTGCTAAGAGCTCAGCAATCCATAATTGTCAATTTTCTGAGTGAACTGCATCTATATTCAGTTTTAAACTATTGAAGCAAATAAGCCTCCTAATTTAAGATATTGAATTAAGGGTTTACTTACGGTAAGTCTCATAAAATGTCTAATGTTATTACAATAATGGGATTTTATTTGGCTGCTAAAGCTACAATGCCCTACAAAAATCTTTAACAGTTGTATGTGCCTTTTTACTTACAGCCAGCATGATATGAAGTTAAAATTGGGACAGCAGGCGTTCTTTTACTGACCACGTGCATTTTACTTAGCATTTACTTTGCTAACTTTTCATCTTTAACTTCTAGAATCTTATTTCCAGAGTGGCTGGTAAACTTGATGTTGCCCCTGTTTCTGACATTATTGAAATTAAGTCACCAGACACTTTTGTGAGAACTATCTATGCAGGTGGGTAATCACAAAAAGGTATGTGGTATTTGTGCAATAAAGGACCCAATACTGATAACTTTTCTACATAATCCTGTTGTTAAAACCTTGGAATATGAAAGGAATTTTCACTTTACAATCTGAATTGCTGTGATTCCTAAAAATGAAACCTGGGGATGGACTTGATGCACCGTGTATGAGAAAGCAAGTAACCCCAACAACTTTGGTACTATCAGTTAGAAACCAGGTCTATCAATTAATAGAATTTGGTGATCTCCTTTATACGTACTGCATTTCTTTGTTAATGTACTTCTGATCAGATTTTGTAGAAAGTAAGACATTAAGTTAATTGTCCAGCTTTATTTAATATGACTAGCATTAGTTCTGATTTACGATACCACAGGGTTATTTTTCCTAATTACGAAGACATTGAACTAATTATTTATAATATTTAACTGACTTAACTTGCAATTCTTTTTTTAGTCTTGTTTCTCTAATGCTTGTCTGACACTGTGTTTTAATTTAGATATGAGCTCATTAGCCTGTGTTTCTTAATTTTACTGTACAAGATTGTACCACATGTATCAATGTGGTGTTACCTTTTGAGTTACATTACCAGAATGTGGTTTTATGTTGCACTTTTAAGTTGCTTCCCAGTAATTCACAGTTTCAAGATTACTTTGTTTATGAATAGCTGGTGTTGCAGCATTTTTCTCTTTTAGTGTTCCCTGCAGCCACCAGCATGAAGTAAATACTTTATATTATTGAGAGAAACATAATCCCAGGGATACTTGGGGCAGGCCTCATTGTCTTCTGTTCTGATGAATTCATGCAACAGGATAAAAGATCTACTTTGAATTATAGACACTTTATGTTTAAGAATGACACTTTCAAAGTTGGGTTTTTTTTCCCCCCCCTTCTGAAATTTAAAAGCTCATTCATAAGAGATGATTTGAATGCTCTGTATCCTTTAAAAATAGAGGATTTGTTATCATACTTCAGAAACATGGAGCTAAAAAGTAAATTAAAATATTTGTAATCTACATTTATTAAATGCCTAGGTTTCAAGTTTTAGTCATCTAAACCTGCAATTTTGAGAAGTAACTTTCTGAATGTTGCCTATTCTAGTAGAACTGCTAATGTGTTTCTGATACTAATTTTATTTGTTTTGTAAAAAGCATAGTATGCCTGATATTATCTTCTTTAAAAATATAATGTGACCCCTTTTTTTAGGAAATATTCTTTGCACTGTGCAGTGTGATGAAGCGATTAAAGTGTTTACTGTACGGGGAACTTCTTTTGAGGCTGCACCAACAAGTGGTGGTAGTGCCAGTTTAGAAAAGTGTGAGTATTTGTTCCAGTATTTTGTCATTTCATGTAATAGAGTCAGTTTTGCTCACTGCATGGTGATGTTTTGCGGAAGTATTTGTCAAAGCAAACTGATTGTCATAATCTTAGCTTTATGCTTTTGATACGGGTACTTGCATTTTTTAGTGATCTCTGGTAAGGGAAGATACGGATTATCTGCTCACTTGCTACTTTTTCTTTGACCAGAAATGGAGGTTATCTGTGCCAAAATCTGTGCCTGTTTCGCTCACTGCTTAAACCTCTGCCACCGCAGTCTTGAAACTTTTCCTTATTTAAAGTTACAGCTGTTTGAATAGCCAGATTGGTTTTCAAAGCAAGATTGAGCAAAAATAAAAGTGGCTGGCTATCTGCAGTTTTGGTTTAATTGGTCGTATTTCAATCGAGATAGGTCATTACAGTGTCTAGGTAAATTAGTAGCAGTTTAAATTGATTTGAGAACATCCAGTTGTTGTTTTAAATCAGTTTTAACTAAATCAGTTTAAATTACTATTTTAATGAAGCCAGTGTAGCTTTGATAATAGAGAAGTCCAGTCACAGAATCACAAAATAGTTGGGGTTGGAAGGGACCTCTTGAGATCATCTAGTCCAATCCCCTTGGAGCAGGTTGCCCGGGACTGTGTCCAGTCAGGCTTTGAGTATCTCCACAGATGGAGACTTCACAACCACTCTGGGCAACCTGTTCCAGTGTTTGATGACCTCTACTGGTTTTCGCTGTGGGCCTTTTTATGACTGTGCTGTAAATCCAGCAGAGGCAATCATTAGTAACATGCTCTGTGTGTGTGTGTCCCCCAGTCTTCATGTTTTTCTGAGTGGCTTAGCACCTGCCCCGACCCATCTTGTATTTCCTAACGTCTGTGGATGTTAGGAAACAAACGCTACTTGATACTTAAGATTAGCATATTGCACTGTCATTGCACTACTTAATTGGCTTGTTTGCCTGTCTTAATAAGAACCACACTTATTATGCTGGGTTGATATCAATGTATTACTTATACAACAGACCTTCATTTTAGTGCAGGTTGTACTATAGGTTACTTAAACACAACTAATGAAAGAGGATTGTAACTCAGAGCCACAGAGCAATTACTGATAGTAGTTAAAAGCTTGTGGTAGAATTGGTTATAGAAAGAACTTTTGCATTAAGTTTAAGCTCAAATTTAAAAGGTTGAAAATACACGCTTTATCCTTTTTCTTGGGGATGTTTTTCTTCATCTGATGAATGCAGTAACCCCTCCACCGCCTGTTGGTCTGTCTGAATGGATTGAGCAGAAGTTGACAAAAAGCGATCGACCAGAGCTTACTAGTGCAAAGGTGGTTGTATCAGGTGGTAAGTAGATAATATTAAGACTGTGTAACGTTGCATTTAAGTAACGGTACATCCTGATTAAATAATATCTGTAGCAGAACACTACTGTTCTGCTACATTCTAATGTGATACATTAAAAAAAAATATTATGATGTAATTCTGTAACATGGCATAGGGGCCAGTGGGAATGCACCCAACATGTATGTTTCGTGAAGAGGTGAAACATGAGTTTAACATATACTAGTAGGCTTTTTAAGAACGTCATCATATTTGGCGAGTCCCTCTAAAATTATAGCAATATGAAGTGTTTTTAGATCCAAATCTGTCATGTTTAAAATTATTGCTAATCGCTACAGGCAGTCCCAACGTTATTATGTAATGGCTTTAATGATTTTTAAAATCATTATGTTTGTATTCTGCTCTTCAGGTATAAAGTGATGGACGTGATGGACTGTGATTTTTATTTTATGCCTAAAAAATTATTCCTTAGTTATCCCACTGCAGAGTTTCATATTTAAAGCCAGCAGAGGGAGCACAAATTAGTTTTAAAAAAAAAAAAAAAAAAAAAAAAAATCCTGTTTCCCTGATTTCAGAGAATGGTCTTGATGGTGCTGTGTGCAGGAAGTAAACTAGACACAGTGATGTTGGTTTATACATATGAAATAATAATATTGATCACAAAGACAAAAGCTAAATCTCCAAATATTAAATACTATTTAGTAATATATCTAAAAACACCCTATGCAAGCGTATATTTGTGCCTATGCGAATACTCATACAGAAAGTTTATGTAGGCAATAAAAAAAAAAACTTAAAGCATATTATGTTCTTCTGTCTTTATCTTTTTGTGTTCTTAACTTTTAAGGGAGAGGCTTGAAGAGTGGTGAAAATTTTAAGTTGTTATATGATCTTGCGGATCAATTGCATGCTGCAGGTAACCTTGTTTTCCTCTTTTTTAACTGTGGTTATTACATCTAAAAAGGTCACATTAAAAACAATGTTCATCTTAAGTCTTTTATTTTCATGTGTCTATCAAATAAATTCTTAAAATCCTGTTAGTTTAGTTGTAGATAAAATTTTGTCTTGTCCTTGTGGTCAACTGTGTATTTAAATGCCTGTGTATGAAGCAAAATACTGAAGTGTAATATTCCCTGTCCTTCTCAGATCTCCAGAACACAAGCTCACAAACAAAAAGTGAAGTTGTATAAATTAAAAAATGGTCTTAGCTCACTTTGAAGAGCTGATATTTTCTTCGTACATCCTTATATACTACTCCTTTACAGAATCCCTTTCACAGTTTTTGTAGTTTGAGTGGCTCTGTCTTTTTGCTATGCTTTTGTATTAACAGGAGAAAACTGACAATGTACAGTGTCTCAGCAAAATATTTTAAGTAAAGGTTGGGGGAGGAGGAGGAACTGTTTGCATTAACTTTTTAACTACGTTAGTTTTAGATTTCACATGTAATAATAAATTTATAGTTTTACATGAATGGCTTTGTTTTTAAATTGGTGGCTTCACTAACTAAATGTCCATGTGGCATTTTCAAGTTTACTTTGATGTTTTTCTTCACTGTGCCTGACTTTTGAGCTCCACAGCAATATAAGATGGCACATGTGTTCTATTCAAACTTGGAGGAACATTATGGGAAGGCATTTATGGGAAAATCCTCTTTTGACAAAGCAACAAGAGAAAATAATGGAAATATGCCAGACTGAAATCCTCGGGTTTAAATATATGGCCCTTTGGTGCTGGGAGTAAGGATTTCCTGTTGCTTATGAAGTGCATTAGCACTTAGTATTTGGAAGTTTCAGCCAGTGGTATAGAGAGGGATTACTATAAGAGCTTTTAAGAGGGAAGTTTCTAAATACATGCCCTTAGAGTGTGGGACTCTTCAGTAAAATGCATGTGCTTTTATGGTGATAGAAATTTGGCTCGCTAATATTTTAAAAGAAAACACTGGAAATATTTTCTTTCAACTAGTTGGAGCTTCCCGTGCAGCTGTTGATGCTGGCTTTGTTCCTAATGACATGCAAGTTGGACAGACGGGCAAAATAGTAGCACCAGTAAGTATGGAAATATCCTTCATAAAAGAGCTGTGATGTTTTCTAGCATGCATTTTCCTTCAAAGCAAGTGTTTAGAAATGAGCTAAGTCGTCATGCTGAGCCTAACAGGCAAATCTTAGTGTGCCCATTGTGATACTGTCACTTGACCACGCATTTGCAAAACTACAGCAGCAAGCTGGGATGTAAATCTCTACTTAGGGTCAATCGGAAGTGTTCTGCAGACAGTTTTGTCAGAGGTTTTGCGTGCTGGATTTTTGCATAGTTGCCTGTGCTGAACCTTTTTTCGTTTTCTAACAGCTGCCATTGATATGCTAAAAGATGTCATTGCCAACATAAACTTGAAATTATATTGATATGTGGCTTGATCTCTGGGAAGTGTGGTTTTTGGGTTTTTTACAGGTGATGATTTTTTTTAAAGTTTTGGTAACCGTAACTGGATTATTGCATTACATTCTAAGCAAAATTTTCCTAAGAGATGAAAGTGCAAGAAACTTGATATAAATAATCTACAGGTTGGCTGCTGTAGAGTGAAATACCAAGAAGGGCATACTCTAATGAGTGGCTTAACGTTGAGAAATAACCTGCTGCACGTCTTTTCTGCTATGCATCCTGATAATGACAGGGGACTAATTTCTATCCCTGTGTCTTTTTGGATCCTAGGGGGTGCCCTTCTGTCATGTAGAAGTCTGAGACTGCTTTTGTTGTTCCTTATGACCTGGGGAAGTGTGGGGAAAGCGGTAGACAGATAAAACACGCTTGAGCATTTGTAAATAAGAAGGTACAAATGTAGCTCATCTGACTGTGGGGTAGAACATGTGCTAGCATGTACTGAGGTGCGATGATCATGGACATGAGTAGGGAATTGTGACTAAGAACATGGGCAGGTATGGCAATCTGTCAGATGTACACTTCGAGCTACATAATTGAGCAAACATTTAGCCTTTCAGTAAGCAGTTCTCTTTGAGTGTGTATGGCAACAGAAAGTACCAAAGAGCAACTTTTTACTTGTTAATGGTTTAATGAGACTGGAAAGGGAGAGTGAGATGGAACTTAGTAGAGAAACTTGTCACATTTCAACTGCTGAATTTACCAAATCGCAATAATTTAAATAATCCTAAAAAGTTGTACATGTCCAAAGCCTTGATAGGATCTGAAATGTTTTGCCTTTGTACCATGAAGAGCTGCAAATTCGAGAACTTCAAACCGTGACCATTATTTTTCCAGTAATACATCCAGCAGGATAGAGCAGTACTTGAAGATATCAAAGACAGCAACTTGTGATTCCTGGAGTCTGTTGTCAGTTCTGCCTGTTGGGTTTTCTTGAACAAGATACTTTGTGCTTCTGAGTTCTTCTGTCCTGAAATGTGGATAGGGATGTTTGCTGCTTTTTTTTAAAGTCCTCATCAGAGGCCTTCTGATGATAGCCCTGACGGGCTAAGTGGAGCTATTTCTAGGCACACTAATGTTTAACCTGTAAATCTATATGATAACCAACTGCTACAAAAAACAGCTTCTGTGAAATAGACCTTTTGATAAGACTTAAAGTCCATCTGGTTGCATATTGTGTCCTTCCAAAATCTTGATAGCAGTGATATTAACCTCTGCTATGCAAGGAAATTGTGAGGCTTTGCAGATTATAAATGCAACCCTAACTCTTCTTTCTGGTGATGTCTTTCTTTTGTGCATAGTATGTCATTGTTATTTTTTTGGTCATAGTGCAGGAGAGCTGTAGCCCCCAGCGTAATACTTCCTCTTTGCTAAGGGAACATTTGTATTTAAATATAATGTACTTTCTTTTGATCCCACAGTAGGCATAAGGTCCAGTGTATTGCAGCTATAAGTCTCAGCAAGCTAATCAGCGCTAATTCAGTAAGTGCAACTGCAACATATATGGAAATTGCAGGTTCCAAAGAAGGCAGAGTTGGTTGTCATAAGGAGGCAATCTTTAGTTGGTTGTTGTGTACCCAAACCTTCGAAAACCAGGGAGTAAGCTGAGTGTCATTTAACTGCGTACTTTGAAAGGGCATGAGATGAGACTGACCATCCTTAGTTCTTCACTACCCAAATATCCATTAATGAAGTGGAAAATGCTAATTTGAAGACAGCTCAGCTCTGGTTTGTGTCTTGAGGCTCAACAATGAACATTCTTTCCAGAGTCAAGGGCATATAAACAATTATGTTGAAACAAAAAAGGCTAGTTTTTGATGAAGATACAGTGCTAGAACTTGCCACAGATGGCTCATAGCAACATGTGAAAGTCATAAGAACATACAGCCACATCATAGGATCGCTTCAATGTCATCATTGTCATCTTCTAGAGGATTGTTAAAATAGCCATTAGTCAGTCAGATGTTTAACTATTGTGTCAATAAACGATCCTAACTGGCACAATTGCATGGTGCTACATCTTTTTGTCAGCAGGTTGATGCATTTCTCTCTCATCTCCCTTCTTAACAAATACTTATTAAGTAGCGAGTTATGCAGAGTACTGAAAATTATATGCCCCTTCTTTCAAATTGTTCAAATATTTCTTCTGGATCTTAAAATACACGCAAGGGCAGCATACAGTGGCTTAGAAGTATGGCAAATATGTTAATTGTAATGGAAATGCAAGTTGAATTGATACTGAGCCTTCAGAGTTGCTGACTAGAGGAATTAATTTTTCCATGTGCTGGATAGGTATCTTAAATATGAGGCAGTTTAAAGCTGCAAATTCTTAACTTCACGTTCCTAATTCTACTTCACTGTCTTTTTGGTACTTTAGCTAGACAATTATTCTGTGCAGTGGAAGATAGAGTTTGCTTGAAGAAGGAGTAGAACTGAACTTTCTTGATTATACTGGCTATTTTAACAATCCTCTAGAAGATGGCTGCTTTCTCTTCCTATGAGGTATGCTTGATATCACTAGTTTAGGGAGAGCTCGTGACGTTTTATCTGGAAAATTGCAAAGCAGCTTTGTACATTGGTTAGTTATATTAGCTGAGACCTGAGTTTTGTGTTTAGTTTTGAACTCCAGCTGACATGCTGCATGCCCTCCTGGACTTGTGGGTTTTAAGCCAGGGAAGAATCTTGGATACAAGAAACTGTTGGAGTTTGAGACATACTTGCTCTCCTGTGCAGCTGTTAGTTTCTGATGGGAAAGTATCTTAGTGTATGCTCTTACTCTTCTATTAATAGTCTCTTGCCCAGTCTCAGTGGAGGATTGGAATGCATTGTTTTTAAAGGACTCTGGAGTCGGGTCATTTTTGAGACTACAGAGGGAGAAGAGTTAGTTACAAGCTCAGGAAGAGGGGAGGTGCTTCTACTGCTGCTTTTTGCATATGACTGCTGGGGAGTGTTTCTGTGCTGATCATTGGGTAAGAAGGTAATAATCTAAAAGATTTGCTTATTTCTTCCCTTGTGCCTTTGTGGATTTGGTGAAGGAAGGGTAATTTTCGTCACTGGTCTTCCAGTAATTCCGTGACTGGCTTCAGTTTTTAAGAGTGCAGCCCAGACAGTGCATCACAGGATGTGAGAACCTCACAGCCACAGCGGCTTCCCTGAAATGCTGATGTATTCATACATGAACAAACTGCCAGTCAAGAAACAATTGTAGTTCATTTTGCTTAAGTAATGAAAGAATTCAGTTAATTAAGGAGTACAAATTTCACCTTCTTTCTGTTTGAGAATTAGTTCTAAACAGTACATCTACACTTCCAAAATAGCCTTGGATCGCTAAACTTCGAGCTTTTGTTCATGTTGGAATTTATGCATTTTGTTGTTTTTTGACTGGATCTTTGGTAATTTTTCTTTTGTATGATTTTATTCCAAATGTTAAAATCTTTGGTGTATTATTTTTGTTTCTGTTAGTAGCTTTTTTTTTACCTGTTGATTTCAGGTGATTGCAGCTCCTGTTTGAACATTCTGTCTTATGAAAGAGAAGGCTGATTTGTATTATTTGATGAGATGGAAGGAAGGAAATTTTTAGGCATCAGTGGATATATTAAAATATAAAATGTTACCTTCCTAATTAAAAAAGTAATTTAGTATATTCAATGTCTTTAATCAGTGACAACCATTTTAGGAGCGTATTTTTTTAAATTAGAAGCCAGTTGTTTTCCACTATTTCTTATATGCAGGTGTTCTGCAGAAAAATGAAATTCAGTTCTTGGATTAAGCACTGTATGTAGTTTCTGTTGTAGAAAAAAGTCCTTGTAAGAATGTTCAAATTAGTTGGTTTTGGATAAAAATACCCTTCCCATGAGTGCCTATCGTTAAGTATTAGTTAAGTATATCCAGTTAGAAAATACTAAATTCCCTGCACAAATCAAGCCTGCCACCACCACCCCAGAGTAACTGCTATTTTTAGATAAGAAATTTCAAATAGTCCGGGGCGTTAGTTTTGACAGTAAAAGTCTTCCCAGTTCTTTGTCTTGCACACAAAAAAAAGAAACAAACAAGAACAAAAGGGGGGAGGAGAAGAAAGAAGGTAAATACTGTTTTTCAGGTATTTAAAACTTTTTTAAATGGAACATGAATGCTTCATTTATTAGTTCAGTATTAGCTTTTCTTACCCTAGGTATAATTAGCAACACTTCTAACATACAAACAAGTATGTAATCTTTCTCATGAACTTGTGTAATTTGTCTAATATTTAAACAAAAAAATTCTGACTGTTGTGAGAAAAGGAAAGCAACTGCTATAAGCCTTAAGTAGCTTCTGCTAGTTTCTGAACTGCGACCTTTGCAGTACAGATTTGCGAGGAAGGGGCATATAGGAGATGACTGAATGCCTGCAAATTCGTGTCTAATGCCATTTTAGCCACCTGGGGTATAAAAAGTACATTCACAGGGCTGGTAGTTACTGTGTGGGGCCTGGAGACTTCCTTCTGGAGCAGCATTCAGGTGGGAAATCCTACACTGTCTACAGTGCCACTAGGCAGCTATGTTTGGACACCCACATTGTTCCCATGGTCTCCCAAGTTTTCCCTTGTGTCCTATTCTAATTATATTCTCCCTTTAGCATTTGAAGGAAGATGGGGTTGTACTGGGATTATCTCGCTCTCAACTTCTTCCCCCCAGAAAACAAACAAAACCTCAGTGGCACCGAGAGTTGCTTTTTTTCAAAAAGTATGTGTCGTTTTAGGCTGTTTATTTTGTTATCCTCTGACCTTGTGAAGGATCTACTGCTGCTGGAAAGGCATCCTTCTAGTTTAATCTCTTCAGAGTTTAAATGTTCACTTCACGCTTTTTAAATTTATTTTATTTTCCTCTATTGAAGTCTGTTCTTCAGACTGTTTCAGCGTCCAGTTCTACAACTGCTTTAGCTTTCTTTATACGTTTTCCTAGCTGGCAATAGGGAAGACGTGGCCAGACCAGTATTTCACAATTGTAGGACTCAAGGTGTTCATCTGAGGTTAGCCATCGGTGGACCACGGCTAGAAAGCCTCACCTTCACCATCTCAGACTTTATTGCGAGGTTTTCTTCTTGAGGAGGGTACAGTACAGAGGGTCCATCCAGCAGGGAAAGCGCAGCCAGGCAGAACTCCTTTTTTTTAGGTGTTCAGTTGCTGCTGTCTTGTTACTTTCAACATTGGGCACAAAGTACTAACAGGCGATTAGACGGTTGTGCTGGAAATGTGATACGATTGCACAGAAGGCAGATGCATTTGGATATTGCATGTGCTGAGAAACCTCGGGTGGGGAAGGCAGATGGGAATTCAGTGTAGTTCCGCTATGATCCTCGGGAGTAAACTTGCTGACCTGCTTAGCTTCAGTGCTTAAGCTTCGATTTCATACCAGAGGGTCTCTCTGGATGTAATGGATTGCAGGAACTTCAAAAGGGAGGCAGATTTACTACTGTCAGGAATTGACAGTAATAACGAGGGAAAAAGGGGCATGTTAAAGAGGTGCAGCTTCAGTTGAGATGCTGAAGAGTGAGATGCTGGTTCAGTTGAAAGGCACCAAAGCCGTGGAAGAACGGGAACAACTTAAGGTGTTATACTAGGTAGAAAATGAAGGAGTGGGATGACATTAGAAGCGGGAAAAGGAAAGCTGAATGGCAAGGAAGCGTTTCCTGGCGGAGAGATACATGAAGGTGCAGAATGGTCTTCTACAGAGCAGTGGAATTCTTGTTGCTTCGCTGCTTTTACAAGAGGATGGGACGCTTTCTGAGCTTGTCTATGCCCCAGTATTTTACTAGGCAGTCCTTTTTACTGCAGTGAGTGGCTTTTTAGCACTTAGTAGTCATCTTCTTGCTTTGGGAGTAGCAGGAAGGGAGAAAGACAATGTCACATTATTTACATTATTCCTATATTTTGTATTTCTTTGTATTCGGTGGCAAAGCAATCAAATACTTCACCTAGCCTGGTTTTGTTTTCTCTAAAATGCATGAGTGACTCATGGTTTCATTGCATAATAAGTGGATACTAACTCTTCTTCAGTGTTACTTCCCACTACCTTCTTAGGGATCATTTGCTTGCTCAGGTTAGCCTATCTGTTAAGTTTTGTTTCCCTTCACTCTCTTGCAGGGAAGTGTAGGGAAAGTGAAACAAGGTGTATTTTATTCCAGTATTTCTGCTCCTTTTTGTTCTCTGGCTCTTACCTAAAATTACTAACAACAGAATGAACTAATTAATCCCCTTAGCTTCATGAGAAGTGTCACTCCTGTCATCTTGATTGTACTCACTTCAAAAATGTTCTACTCCTTGCTTATCAATGATAAGATCTTCATTACTTCCTAATTTGTTACACATACAAGAGAATATTGAGATGCTAAAGTTTCTCTATTCAAACACATGGTACATCACTTAATTTCTCCTGCCTTCAGCTAGCTTCTTTGTAGGAATGTGTTATTTGTATGTTAGTTTGTGGGTTTTATTAATAGAGCAGCAGGTGCACTTTTCATTGTATAAATGGTTGAAGCTGTTAGGTAGCTAGCAGATGGGAATAGCGTTGGGAAAACTGACCGTGCTTGGGAAATTGATTTTGGAATATCTCCTCTGATAATTCACTATTGTTGAAAAGGAGCTTTATAGTGGCAAACTTTACTGAGCTGTTTGTATGCAGCTGGGACTGAATTTACAGACTACCTTTCTCTGACTTGCTAAAAAGCTAAGGATTGACAACCCCTTTCATCCTGCATTATCCAGTGTAGCTTTTAACTCCAAGAAAACTATGTTCACAAATTGATGCTCTGCTCCTTTGGGGTTGGTGCAGAAACATTAAATTGTACTAAAATATTCATATGTGAGTGCATTTAGCTGAAAGCAATTGATGTGCTTTTCCCTAGAGAGAGAAAAAAAAAAAACTGCTGTATGGCCCTGCACTCCAGCAGACACCCCAACCACACTTAAGAGTAATTACATAGCTTGCTGATCAAAGATTCTTAAAGTGAAAAAGAAACTGTATTTGGGATATAGTTCAGTAATGTGTGCTTCTTGAATGGAACATATTCAACTGCATCGAAGTAGTACGTACTGGATAATTGTTTGATATACAGTGTAATATATATGAACTGGTGTCAAGCCAGAAAATATTTTATTGGGTTAATAGCTTGTAATTGGAAGGAATCTCTTGTATGAAGCAATTTTCATTACAAAGATTTCTCTCTAATTTCATTGTCCTTTCACTCTTGCAAAGAAAATAAAATATCTGAGCTGCCTTTAAAAAGAGTACGTGTGCCAAAGAGGTTTATTAAACCAGCCTGTTTAAAAGCATGCCACTGGTAGCATGATAAATTGAGGTACACTGAAGGTTTTCAGTGTAATTCAAAAATTGGCATAAAAATCAATAGTAGCTGACGGCATGCTTGCAAAGTAACTACCTCATCTTGTGTTGCACCTGTGGATGCACAGCAGTCTCTTATAGCAGCATTCAAAGTCACTGTAAGCTGCAACTAAAAATTGTTCTTGTGGTTCTCTTAAGCAAATGTACCTTAACTGCCCCAAGGCAGCCTAAGGCATTTTCAAATATTCTCATAAGTAAAAATGAAGTAATATTATATGCCACAAATTATTCTATAAATAATTGGAAGAGTCAGTATGCACAGGAAAATAACTGCATTGGTATATTGGTAATTACAATCATCCATATACAGCACTCTTGTGACATTTATCCAAACAGCGTGTAACTGCCTATATGGATTCTGGAGCCGGTTGTGCAAATTCGTGCACGTGGAGTCTCATGGACTTGCTGTAGATGCTAATATGTAAGTTGGGTACGTTTAAAGCAGAAAGAGGAGTTTAGGGGATGGCTAAGGGGGATTTTTTCATTTCAATGATTAGCATGATTATGTCCACAAGACATAGCACAGTCATGTTTGTTGAAAAAACAATACAAGACTAGATTAAGACTTTAAATAGCAAATGAGAAGTTGGATTCTTGATTTGGAATCTTGCCTTTGAATAGGATAAATTTGGGACTCGGAGTTATGTTTCTTTTTAGGGTGGTTGCGATGCAAATCTGCACTTACAAACTTTGAGGTCTCTGTCAGGGTCCTGGCTCCCCCTGGAGTCTTGTGGGATATTGTGTGGCAGGACAAATTAAAACACCCTTGGCCTTTGTGCCAGTTTGCTGGCAGAATCAGCTTTGGCTGCTGCTGCAGCCCTTGTGAGAAGCCTAATGGCCATGTTACGTGCTGATGCGCGCACCTTCGCATGTTCCCATTACTGACATACCAAGCCCTTTCTGCAATAGCACATCTTCAATCTAAGTACTTCCTGATTGTGCCTCCCTGCCCTCCGCTTCGTACGCTCTTAGGCTATTCGGTCCATTTGTCTTCCTGTGCTGCGTGTTTCCTCCATTGTGTTCTTTCTCACCATTAGCTCTCTTCTCTGGTGTCCCTTCCCTTGTGCTGATGTCCGCTATCCACTTCATGAAAAATAAAGATTTGTGGCATGGCTGTGACGTACGTACAGTAATTATTTCCTGTGTGAAATTAAGTTACTGTGAGGTAAGACAATTGTCTAATCTGATGCCGTGCCCTTATACCACCAAAACTTTCACTTTCCTTGACTTCAGTTGCTTTTTGGGACTTGGTTTGTGTCAGACAGTGCAGTGAGCCCCTTGGTACAGAACCTGTGTGCTGTTCTGTTACACCGTTCTCATGTGGCACAGCGCTGGCAGCAGCCCTTCAGTGAAAACCTGCCTGTGCACAAGCACCAGGGAGTTGATAAATGCCGCTCCATGTTCTGGACTTTGATGTAAGTGCCTGTAATTGTAGGCTGTGGGTCAGCCGCCTGACAGCAGTAATTAGAGCAGCTTCCAGGGATCCAAAAAGCAGGAACTTGAAGTTGGTGTAGAGCCATCTTTGTTGGCACCTGAGAGGTGTGATCCAGACTCTGCTTCATGCTGGTTTGTGCCTTGGCGTGGGTCTCCCACATAGATGAGCTCTGAAGAACGGAGATCTCCTTCCAGACCTTAACATGCTGCGATGACAGGTGTGTCGCGTAACACAATTGGAAGTGACGCTGCTCAGTGGTACTGATCTGCTTTCCATTTTCCTCCCTTACTTACCTTGGGGCTACAGTCCTGACCTGGGACTTTGAACACTAACACAGTAGGAATGATAGGACTCAGCAAAAGGCATGACAGAAGTGAATGATTTCAGGGAAAAAATCAAAACAAGGGTATTACTCTGAAAATAACGTAGAGGTACGAATTTCTGAGTCTTTTATGACCTCTCGGGATGACCAGTTGAATTCTCTCCTTGGAGAGCACTGAACAGTCGTGAATCTTTATCATTCAGACCTTGGGGGTCCTTTGTTTCCCTCCTACTAAATTGTAGAATAGATTTAAACTAAGATTTAAGCAGTCAAATCTATTTTACAGTGTGGAACTACTGATAAGAAACATGTTGTCCTGTGTGTTCTTTGTATGAAAACATTACTGAGGTGATCTACCATCACCAGTGTGACAGCCTACTGAATGGACCAGTTATCTTAGCCAGAGAGCCAAAAGCACATAACCTAGAAGGTCATGGCTTAGATGCATAATAAAGGCTTTTTAGACGAGCCTGGTGATTTACAAATGTCCTTTTAATGAAACATCCTTGTCTTTCCTAGATATTTTAATGGAATATATACATAGGCATCTGGCTCCTGGTTAGCTGGATTCTTTCCAAAGACTGAACTTCACAATGTTAAACAGACTGATAAGAGTATCTGGTAGTCTAGATGACTGGCACTTAATGAATTGCTCTAAAAAAAATCAAATTACAGTAATGTGTTTTTAAAAAGAGCTTGTATTAAAGACTATATGATGTTAGAATAATTTCTGCTGTAACATCTGTTCTTTTATTTGGTATAATTAAAATATTGTATTCTTACCGTGAGTTCTTACATGAACATAGTATATTACATTGCAGCTGTGGTTAAAATGGATTGACCTCCAGTAGTAATCTACTCAGTAAAAAGCTACTGAGGCTAAGAAATTTCTGAGTGTCTTCAACAGCTGTGTGTTCTTGTGGAAATGCATAGACTCTATTCTGTGTTTCAATTTCAAAGCAAGCCCTTTTAATGGGAAATGCTTTGTTCCTGCTCTGTTTTCCCTCCCCTTCAATTTTTACAGGAGATCGCTTTCGTAGGAAAGTGTAGAAAAGCTTCATAAATTTTCTTCACCTATTCCTATTTAAAAACCGATATAGTAGGTGAAATGTGTAGCTGTAGAAACATCGGAAAGCGATCATCTTTTTTTCTTTAATTGATATAATGACTATCAGGCCTGTATGAAAAAAGCGGTCTGTGCGGTCTCTGTATTTGAACACCTTCATTTGCCAGCCTCCTCTGTAGTTCTGTGCCTGTTCCACAGCTGTGCTTTGTTCCGTCATGGTCAAAGCCACTTAACTGTAATGCACATCTTCAGTTGCGCAGGGGTAAGATTTTTTGACCCTCTTACCCTCCCTGGCCCCAAAAATAATTTCTTGAATTAGATTTGTAAGTTCTTAAATATGGACTAACCTTGGTATTTTTAAAAGAGAAATTCTGTTAGTATTTGAGGTTGCGTCTTTTCTAAGCAGGTATAAATACCACCTTCCAATTGGTTTTGACAGATGATCCCCTAACTAGTTTTGTGTGTTACAGTTTCCTCCTATTGAATGAGTTGGTGAAAAGTACTTTCTTCGTTTTTCTTCTGTAAAATTAGGTAGCTAAACAGTGCAGGTTTGACGGCTACTTGGACTTGTGGTGGTGGGAAAACTGTCATGGAGCTGAAAATAATACTTGGTTTTGGATAGATTATAGCCTGGATGACTTTCAGCCCGAGGGAAAAAAACCCAACTTTTCTGCTGTGAATTAAAACTGTCGATACAGAACTATTTGCCTATAAATTTTCATCTGTTTTGAACGTAAGTCTCTTTAGAGATGCTAGATGGGGCGCCCCAAAGTGTAAAGACCTGCTCCATGTCGGTGCCTACCTGGGAAGCACTTCTTTACTCATCCTGTGTAGGAGTTGATAGTGAATGGGGGAAGAAAAGCTTTGGGGCGTATGAACACTGAGGCTTGGGGTAAATCATAGAAACGGGCTACAAGTGTATAGTGCAGTAGCCCACTTCAGTATCTGAAACGTTTCATCCTGTCATATAGGGAACTTTGTAAAGGTTTAAACACCTGAATTTCAGCTTTGCATGTTCTGTCTTATTTAAAGGATCATAGAGGCTTCAAACCAAAAAGCCTAGGTTTTCTCTTTAGGCAACCGCATTATCCATTTGTGGGTTATCTTGCTTAATATTTGCGTTGGGAATCTCCAGGGTCACGGGTAACACTGATTGCCCTGTCCTCTAGCTGAGCAGTGTCTTATGTGTGATGCAGATCTCTTTTTCTTTCTTTTTTCTTTTTTCCTCATCTGTCTTTGCCAGATGCTCCTTTGGGATTCTCCTTATACAGCTACATTGCATCCCCAAGTGGGGAAGGGAACCAATCATCAGCTGCCTTTAATATTGAAATCTACTGTAATGTAAAAACTACTGCGTGTAATTGATTTTGAGTAAGGTTTGTGAGAGCTTACTGAAACTATGTCGTGGGTACCAAAAACGTCTCATTTTTGTTTTCTTCTAGGAACTTTATATTGCCGTGGGAATATCTGGAGCAATCCAACACTTGGCTGGGATGAAAGACAGCAAGGTATATAAAGATGGGTGTGCTAGAAAAGACTTTTGAGGAAGGAAATGAGTTGACTTCCTTGCTTTTACATCAGTACTTTAGCCAGTTTTCCAATTTTTTTTAATGTCAAAATGGCCAGTTTGTCTGCTTCTTTAAAACACGCTAACCCTCCAAGCCCGGCCAAAGAAAGATACTGTGGGAAAACATCTAACACAGTAGAAAAACCATTGCACTGCAACCCAACGTGGTAAGTAGAAGCAGCTAATTGACTTTGTTTATTTAAAAAAACCCCAACAACCAAACCCACATATGCCTGAATTCTATACAATAGCTCCATTTGCGTTTATTTCAGAGTATGACGTATTAATTCATGCATAACAATGTGCAATTTGAATTATGAACTTACTATTCCATAAAGTAAAAGATGTCTCTGACATTCCTGCGTTTAGCCATTCAAATGGAAACCTATTATAAAACGGCATTAAAACTTTAACAGGTTTAACTCTTTAGTAGCCAAAGCAAATAATCCGGAATTGGAATTGCCAGTTTGGTCCACAGCGCAGTGTTTGGAAGGTGGAGCAGAAGCACCTGCTGAATCATACTATCAAATGCCAAACATCAAAAACTGGAGGTTGGCCTGCCTCCCCGCAAGTCATTTTAGAAAAAGGATATATATATATTTTTTCTGTTTCCAGGGAGTGAACTTACGCTTTCTGGCAGAAACCAAACCAGAACTCTGACTAGCTTATCAAACTGAGGAAACGGTTTGCAAAACTTTACAGGCAGATCCTTGTGTTTAACCAGTGGCGGACTAGTGAGTTTATGTGACTGGTAATTGTCCTCACAAGCCAGCCTGCGTGGTAGGATGAGCTGTGCTTTCTTACAATTTAGTTCTTTTTGCAAGTATTATTTAAATAATTTTTTTGGAAAATCATGTAAGCTGGATTTGGGATACAGGACCCTTTTTGGGGCCTCAGTCTTCTAAAATCAGGGACTCAAGTGGTGCTAGCATTAGTCAACACAGTGGAGAAAAACCAACCGAAATTAGAAATTAAGGATGAGTGATGGGCAGGGATGAGGGTCGCTATTGAGAAGTGAATAATAGCATCTGTAGCGCAGTGTACTCTCACTGGTCTTAGTGGAACAGCATTGCCGTAGTATCTCCTACTCAGCACAGCAACGGGGAGACAACAGGGACAGTCAGACAGCGGGAGAGCCTGCGAGAGCAGCACTGGTGCGGTACTACCACGGTCGTCCTCGGCTCCCTCTGGACTCTGCTAGTAGCTGATGGGCCACAGTATTAAGAGTGTCTTTGTTTCGAGGCGTTTAGTCTCCAACTGTGCTTTTGGGTGAGGGAGAGGATGGGCGGGTGGGATTAGTATCAGCCGTTGACTGAGAACTGTGTATTTAAAGCTGCTTAAAACTTGATCTGACCCTGTTTGTATTTATCTCCTGCCTTATCTCAGTTAAGACTCCCCGCAGTACGGGGAGCCTATTACTTTAAGTGCCAGAATTTCCTTTGATATAAAAATATTGAGCAGCAATATTGTCCTGTACTGTAACAGCAAAACCTCTGCTTTTTTGGCTTTTCCAATGCCACGTTTGATATTTTGAGGCATTATTTTATAGGAAATAAGGACAGATTAAATTTGTCGATACAAGATGCATACTTAAGTTTCATTTCTCCCATATATCAGTTTTTCTAGTGTAAACAAACACGTGTATTGTAAAATCCAGTTTTACATACTTAAGTTTCATTTCTCCCATATATCATAGTTTTTCTAGTGTAAACAAACGTGTGTATTGTAAAATCCAGTTTTACTTGTTTGTGTTTGAAATGTGTTCTGCTTTCCTTTCAGCCAAAGTGTATAGGTGTTGTAGTTACTGAAAAGATCCAATTTTTACAAACATAAAGCATTATGCAGCCATGGGAACTCTCTGGAGTGTCCCCCATCTTCCCTTGGCGCTGTGAATTACCTGGCATTGTGAACTCGTACGCTTCAGAATACGTTTTCCAAAGTCGGCAGATGCTTTCTACCAAGTGAAAGGTGTAATTTATTTGCCCTTTTACAGCAAGGTAGAAAATGCAGCTTTTGAGGAGACCTGGAGAGTCGTCATTGCTTTCTTTCCTTTTTTAATTCCCTCATGAGGTAGTTACAGCATCTTTTCTTTCTAAGAGACTTAACTTGCAAAGTTCTGTTGCAAGCAAGGTGCTGCTTTTGCTTCTTACCATGGAAAGTCTGATTTAGCGATGAGGTAGAGAACCAGACCTCACTAAAAAGTTACTTCAGCTAATGGAGACAGGAAGGACTAGGCTGCCAAACTAACGCTTGAGACGGTTTTGCAAGCAACTGGTGTTAATTATTTTTGTGGTAAGGACAGAGCCGGCAGCCCTCAAGGTGTCACTATCTGCTGGCCTCAGCTGGCCCTCAGCGTGTGTCACCCCTGTGGCCTCATGCCCCTGTGAACGGTTATAGAATTGTAGAATAGTTTGGGTTGGAAGGGCCCTGGGCCAGTGTTTCACCACCCTCAGCGTAAAACATTTCTTCCTTATATCAAGTCTAAATCTACCCCCTTTTAGTTTAAAGCCATTCCCCCTTGTCCTGTCGCAACAGGCCCTGCTAAAAAGTTTGTCCCCATCTTTTTTATGAGCCCCCTTTAAGTACTGATAGGTTCTGCAAAGCATGGTAGGGCCTCAGAGTAGTTAGAGAAAGTCTTTATTGAGCGAATATCCTCGGGTATCACAGCCTGGGTTTTGCTTCCTGCGCTGTAGAATTGTCAGTGGAGGCTTGCATTTGCAAATGGGGTAACTGGAATAAAAACAATAAAACTTTGGGAAAAATATTTCAGGGGAAGCATTACTGGAATACTTGCAGGTCTTTGCTTATGAGCTGGCAAGAGGGCGGCAGCAGCGCTCTGCTGTAGGTACTTCCTTCTTGCACATATGATGTGGTCCTTCTTTATCGTGAGTCACAGGATATAAATGACCTGTGAAGAAAAAAACATTTCTGTGGGCCTAAAAACACAGGATTTGCAAACTTGTATCGTTGAGTTACTGCCACTGGGCATACGCTACTGAGCCATTAGTTTTGTTGGACAAGTACATTCAGCGGAGGGAGTAAAACAGAGACACATGATCTGTGGCTACCTGGGAAGGACAGGTAAGTGTATCAAAGAACGGTTGGGTTAGAGCTGTCCCGAGGAGGCCTGTTGCCTCGAATCAGAGTTCGCACTGGCAGCGTGTAGGTGGAAGGGCAGCATCGGAGTGCTGTGGTTTAGATCCCTGCTTGGTGTAAGGCTCGTTTTATGAGCTGTTGTCAGTTTGTTTCCCCCCCCGCTCCTTCATGGAGTGCTCCCCAGCCTGTTGTAGATTTTGGTGTGGACACCCATGCTTATTTTGCTGGAAGCTCACGGACATTTACAGAACGATTTACCTGTATAGCAGAGTTTAAACCAAGACAGACATTTTCTGGACCGTCATGTAGGGATTTCGATCATGTGCGTTTTTCTACGGTGTGACAAACTAAACGATATGTCCCATAGTAAGTACAGAGGCCTTTAGGCGTGGCTTTAGTATACCTGTTAGAAATGCTGCCTCTCAGGTATTTCTGTAACGGTACGGCTTAGATCTTGCAGATAATCTTTTGTGGTAATTTTTTTCCTAGACTCTTTTTCAACAGGGAAGGACAGCCCTGATGTACGCAGTGAGCAGGGAGGGGGTGTTTGCTTGTTTTTGAGGTGAAAAGGAAAAATGTTTGTTAAATGCTGCGATCCGTATCTTCTGCTTCTAAGGGCTTGGAGAGAATTTAGCCCATGTTTCGTAGATAAGGCCTGTCCCTGTAAATCCGGCCCTAGAGGTTAATCTATATCTATATCTTCATATTCACCTGGTGCTTTACTGTTGCTTGCAGACCATTGTTGCTATTAACAAGGATCCAGAAGCTCCAATTTTCCAAGTGGCAGACTATGGACTGGTGGCAGACTTATTTCAGGTGAGGCTAAACTTGGAGATGCCCGGCATTACTGTTTCAGGGATCTAATGATAGCTTAGATAATAGAATCTAGCAGGTGTTAAAGAAAGATGTCTGTGTGAGGGTGTTTGCTTTGGGTTGTTTTGTTGAAGAATTTGCTTTACGATTTCATTATTTTCATGCTCAAAACTCAATCCCTGCAATAGAAGCTATCCTGTGTGGTGGGTGGGTGTCAGCCAGCCTGCCTCTAGTCTAGTTTCCTGAATAGGAACCATTTTGAGAAATAACTGCACATAGGTGCTTACATGTATTTTTAAGCTTTACAAAGTATGAAAGTACAGCGTTGGCAGGAGGAGTTCCAAATTTTTGCCTGGGCTTGCTGCCTTGCTGCCACCCATGAGGAACCCGTAGTTTCTTCCTGGGAAAGCGGAGCTGTGAGCTAGCCCATGTCCAAGGGCCTACGGCTTGCATGTGCGAGCTGCCGGTGCGCACGTCCACACGTGTGACTGGCGGGAGCTTGTAGTGGCTCTGTGGAGAGGCGTGGGCAGAAACTCTGCCAGCACTTAATGCCATTCCTGAACTAATGCCCGCTGGCTCAGCGGTGAGCACGGGCCTTTTCATAAGCCAGAGACAAAGTCACATTCTGAAGAAACACCATGTAGACAATTTCCTTAATAAATTTTGTACGAATGCATTATTTCCACCTAATGGAAATGTAGCTCTCTTAAATAATTAAGAGGCTTTATTCAGCAGGAGAGAAGGGGGGGAGTGCTGTGAGCTGGGGTGGCCCACAGCCCCTGGAGTGGTGTGCTGGGCATGAGGGGCGGGAGGGTGGGGAGTGTAACTGGGGGTTGGGTGCTGCACATGGAGAGTTTGAGGGGGGTGTCAGAGGGAGAGCATGCGCTACCCCAGCACTGGTGTTTGCAGGCGGTGGCGGAGATGACTGAGCTCCTGAAGAAGAAGTGAGCAATGGCGATGGGCCCTGCGCTGCAGCTGGGGTGTGGGGTGGGGAACTAAGGGCAAATAAAGGATTGTACTGGAAAGAGGTGGGGTCACTGCAGTGTTGGTTTTTTTTTGGTGGGCAATGGGATGGCAGAGAGTGGTGGTGGTGGGGTGGAAGAAAGGAAGGGAAGGATGGAAAGGGAATGCAAGAGGGATACAAGGCAGGAGGCAGTAAGTGTTTGTCAGTGTTTATTCCCATCCCCACTCCCCTCCCAGCTGCGCTCAGCTCCTGGGTAGGGTCAGGCCCGGGGGGCAGGCTGGGCCCAAGCTGTCCAGCAGCTCTGTCCTGCCCCTGGGCACTGTGGGCCTGTGCTGGCCCTGGACTGGTGGAAGGATCCATGGTGTTCCCTGCCACCATAGGTGGCAGGACAGGTCCACAGTCTGTCTGTCCCCCCAGGCACTGTGGGTCCATGTTGGCCTAAGACTGCTGGAAGGTCCATCGTGCCCCAGAGGACAGCGTAGGTCCCAGCTGGCCCAGAGCTGGTGGCAGGGCAGGTCTGTCATGTGCCACAGGCACTGGTGGGCAGAGGTGATGCTGGCTTGGCCCCAGGCTGGTGGCCATTGCAGGAGATACCACAGGTTGTCTCCAGCACTGCCACCTTGCCTGTGGCAGCTTTGTGACCCAGTGGGGTGAGTGTGTCCCCAAAGCTGTCCCCATTCCCCCAGGCTGTCCCTATGCCTCGGGAACCCTGCCCAGCCGTGGCTCCGGGGGCCCCAGCGCCCCATACTTGTCATCAATCATCGGGGCACCCTGGGGGCAGTCGATGAGTGGCTTGAGCTGGAAGACGTCGAGGCTGTCCTGGTTCCTGCGGTTGTAGATGCTCAGCTGGTGGCCCAGAGCGGGGCTGGCCCCCACTGAGCCCGCTGGGCTGGGCAGCTTCAGGTTGACAGGATCCAGCCCCTTCTGCGCCAGGCAGGCCTCTTCCGACAGGGACGACAGCAGCTCCTGCACCACGGCGTGGGCCACCCGCTGCCCAGTGGGCGCAATGTCAGCCTGCGGGCCGGTGCCAGCCTCCGCAGCATCCTCGCAGGCCGTGCTGCAGTCCGGGGAGGAGCCGAGCGCCTGGCTGCTCTCGCTGCAGGCCTGGGTGCCCGAGCTGACGGTCGAGCGTGAGGCGCTGCCCGACGTGATGCTGGCAGACATCCCCGTGCTTCCCAGCGGCATCGGCACCTCCACTGTGAAGAGGTCAGAAGAGATGTTGGGGCGATGGACGTCGATGGCGGCGGTGGTGACCACACAGATTGCTGCCTCAGGGACGCCGCTGTCTGCAGGGAACAGCCCCCTTCACTTACACAGCTGTTTTTATATACACAGCTGTAGAGAGAGATGCACATCTTTATGGAGAGAGAGGTACCGCGCCATAGATATAAAATGGGCATTACATATATATAATACCATATACCTCCAGATGTGTGTACGTATTATATAAAATGCATGTGTGTATATACACGTGTCTATAATTACACATTATCTAACTTTACACACACCCCTTTATATATAAATGTGAAAAGTGAGAATGTATATAAAGCGGTATACATATATGGAAATATAGCTATACGTAAACACATCCCCGCAAAACCTTTTATTTATGTAGCTTGTAAAATATATATATATAAAATGCATGCGTGTATATACACAGGTCTATAATTACATTATCTAAAACTTTGCACACACCCCACACACACCCCTTTATATATAAATGTGAAAAGTGAGAATGTATATAAAGCGGTATACATATATGGAAATATAGCTATACGTAAACACATCCCCGCAAAACCTTTTATTTATGTAGCTTGTAAAATATATATATATATATCTTTGTGTCTAGACACACACATCTTTTATATATCATGTATATAATGAGGGTGTATAGAGAGGGCTATTAATATATCAATAGTATTGCATACATCTATTACGTGTACACACTTTATATACACACGCAGTATATATATACTATGTAGGTATATACACACACATTCTTTATATAAAGATTTATTCATATAGATATGGGGAATATGTGTGTGTCTATGTATAAGGAGCTGCATATATAATACATTATACCTACTGATAGACACACAGACACTGTGTATATACACTACCTAGTACACAGTCCCCCCTTTACATACACTTAACTACCTACTGTTAAAACAGACTACAAACACAACCCTACTGTTTTTATATATGTGTGTGTATATATACATATGTACTACATCATACCTATACATGAACACCCACCCCTTATTTATATAGATTTAAATTACATACACACACACACCTTTTTATATATCTTCATATGTATATAACGGGGATGTATATACAGCTATAAATAATACTGTACACCTATATATATGTGCACACACATACATATTATATAAAATACATAGGTGTATATACACAGTCTCTCCCCCCTCATTTTATATACACATAATCTTTATATAGAGATTTATCCGTATAGATACAGGGAATATATGTCTGTGTGTATATACAAGCCCCATATGTAATACATTATACCTATATATGTACATTTTTCTATGTATACACACACATACTCTATAGTACATAGTCCCCCCTTTAAATACATATGATTATCTATTGGTAAACAGAACACACACACACACCCCCCTTTATATATAAATGTATGTATATATACACATATAATTATCTACCTTTAAATAGAATACATGTGCACGCTTTCTGTATATATATTGGGGTATACATAGATAATAACATCATACCTATATGTGAACACACACCTCCCTTTTTATGCATTTCCATGTATATTATGGAGATGTAGAGGGGTATACATCTATAAATAATACTGTATATCTACATATATATGCACACACACATATTATATAATACATAGGTATACATAGACACACTCACACACCCCCACCCCCCTATTTAATATACACATAATCTTTGTATAGAGGTTTATCCATATAGATATGGGGAATATATATATGTGTGTATATATGAGCCCCATATATATAGAGTACATAAAGTATATATAATGCTTACCTTTATTAGAAATGTATATCTCACTGTGTATGTATACATAGGGAATGTAGATATGGGGATATACATATGTAATTAATACATTATACCTATACATGAACACACACAAAATTATATGTATATACACAGTCACTCACACCTCTCCCTCATCTATCCTTTTAAACATACATACACCTGTGTATCGACTCATACATCTTTATATATAGCCATGTATATAATGGGGATGTATATAGAGGGATATACACAAATAAAAATAATACTGTATACCTATATGTGTATGCACATACATATTTTTTATAGATATATAATTTATGTGTGTAGATAGTCTTTCACACACATATATACAGATCTACATTTACCTATATATGCATACATACTTTATACATACTATAGAATACATACAAAATCTGTAAGTATATAGTCACACACAGACACACACCTTTAAATATTTATTATATATAACGTATCTATGAATATGCAGTTATTCACACATACACACAACCCTTTATGTATCTTATATAGACTTACATATGTACATACACAG
>NW_008795250.1:187173-233252 GCF_000699145.1 Aptenodytes forsteri | reverse complement strand
TATCTTTATATATTTTTATTTATTTAATATAAGTATTTAGATAAAATATGTATAGACACAGCCTCTTACACACATCTTTATATGTATATAGACATATACATATATCTTTATGTATATCCACAGTCACACACATACCTTTATACATATATAAACCTTCTCTCATATATATATATAGGGATGTATGTATGTTTGGAGATACATATAAGATACATTATACACATATGTAATATAAGTATTTAGATAAAATATGTATAGACACAGCCTCTTACACACATCTTTATATGTATATAGACATATACATATATCTTTATGTATATCCACAGTCACACACATACCTTTATACATATATAAACCTTCTCTCATATATATATATAGGGATGTATGTATGTTTGGAGATACATATAAGATACATTATACACATATGTACAAACATGTATTTTTATTTATGTTGTTTTATATATGTATGTATATCTATGTATGTATATTGGTTTGTGTGTATATATGTGGGATATACATATATAATACATTATAGATTTATATGCATACACATATACACACAATTTTATACATATAATATGTATGTATATACAGACACATCCTTATATAGATGTATGTATCTTTTTAGATATGTCTGTATTTCACTGTGTGTATACATACGATATATAGGGATGTACATATGGGATATATGCATATATTATACGTGTATACACATATATACATACTTTCTATATGTTATATGTACGTGTATATGCAGACACTTTTTTTAATATATCCCCTGGCTTTTATATTTTATATATGTAAGGGGGGGGGGGGGTGGGGGGTGCACACCCCCTGCCCCACCTGGCTTACCGTGCCCCTCCTCCCAGCAACGGCAGCCCCGTGCCAGGCAGGCGGTGCCCAGCCGCCCGACACCGCAAAGGCCCCTTGGCCCTGGGCTGGGGCTGACCCGCAGCGCGGGGCCTGCCCAGCCCCGACCGCATGCAGAGAGCCCTCCGTGCCGGCGGGACGCCTGCCCGGGGACATCCATTTGAAGCCTGACCTCAGGTCACAGACCGTGCCTGCCACTGAGGTTTCCTACCATTCAGTTCAACCTTTCTGAAAGGTTCCCAGCATGGTGCTGGGCTAAGCCAACTCCCCGCTGCTTTTCTCTTCATTTATTTTGTCCACGCTGTTCATTCTCGGGCCCATTCGAACCGCTCCGCAGACTGGACAGCCTAGCTAGGGGGAATTAACCTCTCCCAGATCGCCAAACTATTATGAGTGCCTTCAGCAGGAGCAAACCTGGGGCTCTTCAACCTTTAGAGAATTACTACTGGGGGACAAACTTCCATGGAGCAACCCAAAAGATGGCACGGTGGGTTTCATTTCCAGGATGGATCTACATCATTGTTCAGTCTCACCTGGTTTATGGCACATGCACCTGGTTTACGGTGCATGGCAAAAATGCAGTTCACATTTACATTTTCAAGCAAAACTTACTTACCACTGCTAGGCTCACTGCGGTATCGACTGATGTAATTATTCATGTCATCCTCTGAAAGAACAAAAAGGCAGCCATTAGAAGACTATTTATTTGATTAAATGGTTGAAATTCCACCCCATGAAAGGCTCTCCTCTGCCCTGTATGCCCAGAGCAGGTACACTTACACCACCGAGTCATCTCCTTCCACACGGTTACTCTTCAGAAAGGGAGGCACTGCGTACCACTTGTGACCTGAGCTGCCTTCTCGCTCACGTTCACATTAGTCTCTCCCTGGTGAGACCCCGCGCCCCTGGGAGAGCCCAAGCACCCCACTCCCTACCAGTCTGCAGCCAGCCCCTTATTCTGCCAAGGAGCTCTCCAGGTAGGGGCACTGGGAGGACAGGTTTTATTTCTCCTATAGGGATACTTCTATTTTCTTTCAATTTTTTTTTTTTTTTCCATGTGGCCCAACACCGCTCCTCATTTTCATTTGCAATCCCTTCCTGGGACCTATGCTGCTGCCATGCTGAACAGCAACGCCATAACCATTGCTCCTGAGCAGCTTCCCTGTGGTTCTGCACTCTCTCTTTCCTTTTATAGTGTTTTTAACTTGTTCCTGTGAAACGCAGTTGACCTAAAAAAAAAAGAGGAAACACTGTCCAGTATGTTTCCAGAAGAATGGCTAGAACTTCCCCTGTTCTGCCTTGGATGACAAGGCCAATAAAAGCCACACGAGTTTACCAAAACAAGTGGAAATGCCTCTCCAGCTCAGCACAAGCGCTGCTGTGGGAAACAAAAGACCAGCCAGACAAGCGAGCTCTCTAGCAGTTGTAAATCTAGATGTAAAACTAAAATGTAGTTTTAATGTGTAAGTCCCTACTTCTAAAATAATGTCTTCTTTTATCCATTCAGAATGAATAGAGAGAGTTATTTTGTTGTATATTACATATACATGTCAGATATAGCATATTAACATTACATTATCTGTTGGCTTAAAATATACTGTAAAGAAAGATTTTTACAAGTCAAGGGTGTAGCACTACACTTGTAGTACATACATGAGAGCTGCACCTGAACTTCAATAATGGTAAGGTAAAAATGAAGACATGACCGCAAAAGGGAAAGCAGCAGCTACGTTGCATATACAGATTTTAGATGCTGCAGATGACGGTGGGATTTCCCGTTACCTTACAGAAAAGCAGAACATTTTACAGTTGCCGAAAAAGAAAATAACAAACTCCTCTTGTTGCAATTCTGAGCAGCACGCAAGTATCGCTGCTAAGAAAACAGTATCGGCAATCCAGGAAGAATTTCAAGCTTCCAAGCAACCTGACCTGCCCAATTTGTGGTGTATCGTGTGCTCTAAAAGCATGCTCTCCTTTTAAGTGCTCTTTTTGATACCATGTTTCAGGAAACCATGCTCATCCCTTTGAGCCAGATTTCCTTCATCCCCCTGGGTCTCTGTGGCTACAGTCCTGCCTTTTCACAGCACATTGCGGTTTGCAGGTGAAAGAAACAGATGTTTTCTGGGGAACACTTTCTCCACACAACAAGACCCAAACCACTAAGCACTCTGTACCTGAAATAGCTGCACTCATAAGAAGGCAATCTAACCTGACACTGAAAGGCAGCATGGTTGTTTTCCTTGTTTCATTGGATCTTAAAAGCTTTTTTGGCCCTTGTTGATCTTTAAATGCCTGCAGTCAGAGGTGTGGCTTTGTGCTAATGTCTGAGTTTAAAAAAGAGGCCTCAGAGTAGCTCAAGGCAATGCCACTGAATTAGGAGAACATTGCAAGGCTTTTCAGCTATCTGCTACTAAAATACACTTCATTTCAATCATGCATAATTTATACTCTAAATGCCACCAAGCCTGCCAGCCTGTATAGATACAGGTTCTTGTTCAGGCATGGAACCTTCAGCTACAGTCAGAAAATACCTGCATATCTCTATTTCTGGTAATGCACTTTCATCATATTTAACAGAGCCTAATTCTAAGCAGAGAAATGAGGAAAACAGAACTACAGTTTGGCCTGGACGAGGGCGTGTTCTGCACGTGGGGGTCGTCCCTCCTCATCACCTGGCAAAAACACAAGACCACACTCTGTGCAATGCATGGGGGACTGGGGTGCTCTCCTTTCCTTTGGCTCTCTTTAAAGTCTGCACCAAATGCCAAGATCCTTTGCCCTGAAGACAGAAAACAACTTGCAAAAGTTATTAATCTGCTTTTCATGTCTTATGGCAAGGCTCAAGTCAAGTCTCCTTTAGGATTGCATACATTTACTGCCCTGGCCATCTGCCTATCAACTAACAGAATGTACCAGGGCACTGTTTTCAAACCGATCAGTTGCTTTCAAACCAATTTAGCAAAGAGATACAGACTACTCTTTGTATCAGCAAAGGCCAACGCCGAACACCTGAAAAGGAAAGCCTGTAATGCACTCACTCAGATCCCTTTGAGTGCTGAGGAAAATCACAGATTGTCCTGGCAGCCTGTGACCGCTTGCACACAAGATTGGGAGAGCTGCCTCGCTGCCTACTTTCATGTTATTATGCGATGGCCTTACTAACGTCATCGGTTTACGTTGCTTATCTATCTATAAATAAAAAAAATATATGTATGTAAAATATAAAATATGTGTGTGTGTGTATATATTTACCTTGAATAGTTTCTTATGAATAAAAAACAATAAAGAGTAATGGAATAACAACAGCAGAATAAATATTTCAACAACAGATTAAGTTTCTGAATGATTACATTAAAGCAAACTGACAATTAACAAACTCATCTTAGTCATATGGGAGTCACAGCTTCTTTGGGCATAAAAGGCTAGAAACAATTCCAGTTATCTCTCATTATATTCCACATTGCTGAAAGCAAGGAGTTTAAAAAAAACCACCACAAATATACAACTGAAAGCAACTATTCGTGCATATAAAATGTAGACACAAATAAAAAGTACGGTACTGCACAGTACTGTGGAACACTGCTTAAGTACTTTATGGTGATTTACAATGAGATGAAGTCCCCCCTGCTCAGTATGTGCCGTCAAATGGGATCAGGAGTACAACTACATTTGCAGCTGGCGGCATGTAGGAAGCTCGTATGGGTAAGTAGGGGAGACCAGCTTTTACAAGAGGGGCAGATTGCTTATATTATTTAAATTCTACATGGTGTTTTCTGCTGTCAGTGTATTTTAGTTTCAGCTCCAGAAAGGGAGTTGTCTTAAGAAATACTTCATTCTTCATAGTTTCCCTGTTTTTTTTAAAACTTTTTTTTTTCTTATTTCTGCCACCTTGGCATTTGCAGGATCCAGAAGACTTAATTTTCCTCCTTTCCTAAAAATAAACCCATCTCTTCAAATATACAGCAATGTTACCCTGCACTTCCTTTTCCAGAAGAGAAACTTTCCATTTAAAAGTCCTTAGCTATAACGATGCCCAAACAGTATTGATAGTAAATTAAGGAACCGACAGTAAGCAGAAAGAAAAAGCATCTCCCTCTTATTTCCTCTGGAAATGGCAACCTTAGAAAAATGTCTACGGATGGTGATTCAGATCCTCTTGCTAGATGCACCAGGAGGAATCATAGAATCATGGAACCATTTAGGTTGGAAAAGACCTTTAAGATCATCGAGTCCAACTGTAAACCTAACACTGCCAAGCCCACCACTAAACCATGCCCCTAAGTGCCACGTCTTACCCCCAGGAAATCTGGTGACAAATCTGGTGATGAAGATCCAATAGTTGTGAGTTGAGAATGTAGAATGGAAAGAGTGAGGCAGCTCTTCCCCATGTGAAAACCCATCCTAACCTGTGGTGAACAAGAATGGTTCTACAATCTTCCCTGGAAAGCGAGAGCGATGGGAAGCAGTAAGATATGCAGCAGCACTGCGGAGGAATTCAGCCGAGAGAAGGTTTTGCTGGGCCGGGAAAGGAACGAGCAGAAACAGGCTGTTCTCTATGGTCCACGAGCAGTATTTGCTCAAGTAGTGTAGGGTGTGAACGACTGCCAAAATAGCATGACAAAACGATGAGACACCTGGAACTGCTTCACCTACTAGTGGAAGACGGCAACTATATAACTGAAAGAGGTAAGGCAGCAGAGTAATGTGGGACCACAGATCGACAGGAGGGCTGACTCCAAGAGGATCAGGACTTTTTGCTAGACAGAAGAGAGTGTCTGGTTGGGAAGGTTGCTCAGACTCCTACCTATCTCGCATAAAACCACACCAGCCTTCCTTGACACTGTAACCAACCACTTCTGTGAGCCTGTAAGTGCAGTAAAGTCAAATCAAGAAGGGGAAGTCAGTCTCATCTCTTAGCCTGCTACCCAAATCTCTGTTATTGAAAAAACGTGCGGTTCTTGGTCAGGATCTGTCTGACAGCTACTGGATTTTGCCTGATGAAGGTTTTCAAATTATCTGCCTGTTCTTTTCCTGCAAGATTCAGACCACACACTAAAACGATTCAGGGAGTAATAAACTATTTAGAGTACAGACCCATATAATCTCATCTGACCCAAGAGACAACGTTGCAATCTCCCTCTCCTGGCCCTATAAAAACCTAATAAATTTGGTGAAACGCATAAATGACATTCCACCCAAGGCAGATCTCTCTCTTAGTTCTATAATCCCTCAACGGTGACCTTTAATTGTTTCATCAATGACTTTAGTGAATGAGTTTGCAAAACCCCTGCATACAATAAATACCATTTGCACATCTTTTAGATTAGAGGCCATAAAAAAGGGATTTCTTTTGAAGTATTTCATTATTATTTTACTTCACATTTTTATTGCCATTGATTGTACTGCCTTCTGTCTCTCAAAGCTGAATTTTCTGAACTGGAAGGTTATTTTTTCTGCTGTGTAGCCTCCCACTGAGGATGTGAGTCCTTAGAGTAATGTCTTACCCCGACTTTCCTCCAGAAAGCAATCTTTACTGGGAGGTTTCTAAAGAAGCAGATCTTTCATCTCCATCACTGCTATCTGACACTGGCATCTTCTTAAAGTACCACTACCACTTAGAAGCATTTGGGAAAGAAAAGTGGGATAAAATGCACTTTGCAATAAACCCCACTAAGATACACTCTCAGCAGGGAGGTTTTTCAAGGCACAAGTTATAAGATCAAGTTATTGCTCCCTAAACACTTCTAGAAATAAGAAAAGTGAGGACAGCCACGCTGCTCTGACACTAGCCAATAACACTGCCACAACCTGACTTTGCCCGAAAAGAACATAGCTTTAGTATGACACTGTAGCGCAGTAAGAAAGGAAGACAGAATGTACATAAAAAAGGACATCTATAGGCGTTTCTGAGCGCAGACTGGCAGTCCACGGGGGAAGATTCCCTAACGAAGCTGTAACCTTCCTAGGGAGTTTTCCCCTGCAGATTGCTACGCAGTCTCTGGCATTCCAGATCTGTCTGACCTTGGCCATCTGAACTTCATCACCACCGAATTCTCAGCCAGACCTAACCTCCTCTTCTCCTCAGCAGTCCAAGTATAGCTCAGTGCTCGCTTGTAAGTTCATTTATTAAGGCATATGCATGCTCCCTAGGCTGTGCTGCACTGTCTAGTTCACCTTTCTGGTCTTGTGCAAGATGACCTGAGCAGAGCTTTTTCCCCTTTGCTTTGCTGGCCCTAGAAGGTCTCTCTCCCTTTCCCTCTAGCAACATGGAAAGTTTGTGCCAAGAGGAAACATGAACAGCCAGCTGGCACTTTCCAGGAGACTTCCCCTGCTTTTCAAAGGAAGGCAGATTGCCACATTAGTGCAAGCTGCAGTACTCACACGACTGTTCCATTCACACGGATACCCAGTCCCTGCAGGGGTTGGACGGACGCCTGAGCATGTGGATAATCCACCTTGAGAGGAACTGTCAGAGTTAGCTTGCACAGAAAACAGAGCAACAGATTCAGCCTGGTTCTAAGAAAGAAATCAACCTGAGATGGAAGTGGTTGTGCAGAAGGAAACCATGGGATATGGAACAGGCTCCATTATCAGCAGATACAGCTGGGACAGAAAAACTGGGACAGAAAACCAAAATCCTTAACTGACAACACACTGGGTGGCTTTGGCCCTCGCTTTAGCAGATCATGCTGCAGGAGCACTGTGTGCCGAGTTGAGCGTGGCTGAGATGCAAGACATCTGTGTGTCAGCATGGCTGGTGGCTTTGGGTAGAGGATGGCCTGGGGGACCTCTCAATGCTCTTTCCAATCTTGTTCTCTATGAATATGGATCAGCAGATCCAGATCTGAGTTGGCTTGTTACAGTCAGCCTGAAGCAAACACAGAGGAACTTGGGTCTGTCTCTGCAAAACAGCCACATTTGTCGAGTCTAGAAAAACAAAGGTTGAGAAAGATATAGCTACCAACAAAACAGGAATTTGCTGGGTAAACATCAGGGAAAGAGAAGAATAATTTAAGCAAAAGGACTCAAGAACAAATTGTTATAAACTAGCAAGGAATAAATGTAGACTGGGAATTAGGACAAGATTTCTAATAATTTAGACAAGTGAGATGCTGGAACAGTGTTATAATGCCAGCAGAAGGCAAAATACATCACTGCTGTCACATGGAGCACGATCTGTTTATGAAAGGGGTTATTATGAAAGGAGCTGCATGCTTGGACGGTGGAAAACGTTGCAGTTCTGTGGTCCTTTACCTGTCAGCAATGTCTTCGCAGCTCTGCACATTAATGATGGGAGACAACTTCAACCTCACACGCGTGACTGTACGCTCACCACTTCTGGAAGTGAAAAGTTTCTACCCCACCCATTTGGTGAATATGAAATTCAAGAGCCTAACTTCACTAACTACACACACATTTATGTAAGTGTTTTTTAAGGTTTAATTCATTTGACTCCTGCCTAGATGATCAGTGCACAGAGAACCACAAAGCCTGAAAGAGGCATCTACAGAGAAGCCAAATCCTCGCTCTTCCACGGATACACAGAGTTTAACCAGGAAGTGGAATGCACTTAAGATATAACCATTTCCAGGAGTCGTCTTCAAAGTAGATACATTTCAACATTTGAAAATAACCATAAACTATTTTTTAATCTATTGTTCTGCAGTAACAGGGCCCTCTTAGAGCACTAACAGATGATCACCAAAGGAACTGGCTTAGAGTTTAAGTGTTCACCCAGCTCAGACTGCCTTGCAAGGAACAACTGACAAAATCCTTTCCAGTGCCCTGCTTTGCCTTCTCAGACACCTTATGAATAATCTTAAGGGAAGCTCTCTGAAGCTCCAGAATTTTTCACGTTCCCCTCCCAATATCCTACTTTCTTCACTTACAAAACAGTGGGTACCTATGGGGAGAGCAAGCTTTACTTTTCTCCAAGCATGATCATAAATTGCAGCAGTCCCCGAAAGCAACAGCCTTACTGCTAACCCCATAAAAATGGAAATTTGACTCAGAATAGCTAAAATAAGCTTTCTGCGATGCGAAGTAACAGAGCTAGGATCCGGTTCTTGCTCAAAGGAATAGAAGGGTGGCATATTAATCTTAAACTATGGCAGTACTGTAGAGTTTCAAAAACTGAAATGATATATGCAGGAAAATGAGGAATTTCCACTAGGGACTGTAATTCATATATTATGGGAGAGATTAAAGAATAATAAATTTTGGAAGGAAGTATTAATGGCTATATGGGGCACTGTGAACCTGGCACTCCCTGAAGCCTGGAACTTTGTATACCAAACACTCAAAATGATTTGTGCAGGAGCAGAAAACATTAGATGTTATTCTGACCGTGACCAGTTACATACTGTACAAAGAAAGAACTCAGCAAGAGAAGAAACTTCCTCTATAATTTAGCAATTAACAGACAGGATATTTGCCGTTATGTCAAATGGTAACCATCTCTGGGAAGACGAAAAGGGATGACAGCACTTAGGATATTTCCCTTGCTCTTAGAGAAAGGCTGACCACAATGGTCCTGAAAATCATTAGCGATGCTGCTGTGCATTCACATGCAACAGCTTTCACCCAAAGCTCTTTACAAACTGAGGCAGAGAAGCTAAGTAAAGTGCTCAGAGTGCAGCAAATGTCACAGCTTTGCCCTAGGTTTATAGCTCCTAGAGTCCTGCCCTTCTCTTGAGTCCATCCTCTTTCCTGGTGTTGATAATGGCACCCTTTGACTTGCATGCTGAAGCCTGTGTTTTAGCCTTCATGTTTGTCCGCTCTAGAGATCAATTTTTTGGCAAGACAAATAAAACCTCCATTCAAAGCAAGTTAAAAGTGAAAAATTTCCTGCTTCTTAGCCAAATTAATTAGAAAATACCATATATCCATACATTTTCCACAGAGTTATTCCTACTATGTTAGGAGGTCTCTTGGTGAACTACTCTGGGGACACACAAGCGTGTGAGGCAGCATCCAGCTCATTATTCAGAGAATTAGCACAGGACTGACCAGGCCACAAACAGTTTACAGCTGTACTGCCTCAAGAAGTGGTCCTTCAAGAAGAGGCATGAAATATTAACTAGGGAGTTATGGGACACTTTCAGAGCCCATTGACCATCTGACTAGAACTCTTGCCTCTCCCAGTCTCGTAGCAGCAATTAAGGCGCTTCAGATAAAAAAAGAAAGAGGCCTGCCGAAAGAAAAGCTGGTTGAAAACACCTACTGAAAGCTACCAAATCAGCCAGCACATACTCTCCTGGTGCAGGCCACAGTGTGTCTCTACACAAATTCCCTGCGGTGGTGTGTACCATGTGATGCTGGGGTGACCTGACTTACTTTACTGAACGCTGTAGTAAATGGTTGCACAAAATCCAGTGTAAATACCAGAGTACAAGCTACAGCTGCCCCTGAGGAGCTTTAATTTATGCACTATCCCATAAAACTCCCAGGGAGGGAAATGAGTCTGAATGCTTTCTTATTCCATAACCCCTTCGTGGTAAAGTATTCTGCACTGAATGTTTCCATTGTTCAATATAGATGGGGGAAATAAGATTAGCTTCAGATGGAATATCCCATTTTCTCATGCAGTATGTTCTCTAGCCAGCTCAAGCTTGCTGGTCTGGCAGAACTCAGGGCTCTCCAAAGACGGTGATGTTTTGGAAGGCTGACAAAGTTAAGTTTGGCACAAACACACGCATTCCATGCCATACCCTACCCTCAGGTGTTATATGTAGGGCTAATGATCTACCAGAGCATAAGAGAACAACGTATCAGAGCGGGTTTTGCCTAACAGCTGAATCATGGCTTTGAACCGTAGCTTTTCTTTTAACAGTATTAGCAAGCCGGTCCCTTATTTCTCCTCCAACTAGTCAGTATAATAGGCAACTGCAGATATTTTTCAAACCTCACAAATGCCATGTGGCACACAGAATGATTAACTGCAATCATCACTCTGGAATCTTTAAGGAGGAAAAACACAGCTTAGAGAAAATGGATGCAAAGCAATTCCTAATGTGGTCTGACACAGAGGGTAACTTGCAAAACATAACCCTTGACCCAAAAGTCAGGATTTAAACACTGGTGGCTTACAGTTCCAGGCAGAGCAAGTGGTGTGGAAAGCCCTGAAGACAGCACAGCCAGTGTAACCACAGCACGTGAGAAGCGGGAGGGTACAGAAATGACCTACAGGAAATGTCTTAATCGTCTGTGCTCTGCAGAGTCAGCTCTCAGGAGTATTTCATGTGCCTGAGCAGGTGGGGAGATCCTACACCAACCAGATATATCCCTTCCACACTGTGCAAATGGAGGCACCTTCAGCTGAAGACATGCTCTTCTTCCATCCGACATACCACATTCAGATTTTGCCGATATATGTATTGGTCAGAATGGCCACGGTGTAGATGAAGACAACGCTGGCGGCATGGCAAAGTGATAACGGTGAAAGTTGCTGCAGCAACAGCCAGCATATTACTGGGAGTGCAAGTTGGTGCTGGGAGAGCTGGAGAAGAAAGACCCAGTTGAGGTGGGGAGGGAGAAGAACCAGGCATGGCTGGGTCATGATCTTTCTTACCCAAGGGTAACTGCCTTCTCAAGCTGTTAGTTGAGGTTTTGAAGTCCTGTAGCTTACGCAGAAGCAATCTCTAAGCCAGCATTGCTAGTGCAGGATTCAAAGCCTTGGTAGCTTACTACTTCTTTCCTTTGCAAAATAATCCAGGAAATTACATGCAAAATCCTCTGCCTCAATTGACTGTTACCTGGATTGTGAACTAAAGCACTGAAATGTTATTGCTGGGCTTGTGGTTTCTCATGCAGTCTTAACTTGGCCCCCTTGTCGGTAGTCCACCATGATGGTAGACTATATCATGGATGGGTGTCTCTTGCTGTAAGGCCAAAGGAAATTTTTTCTGTCCAACTCCTGCCTCATTCAACATAAAGGACAATTGTTTAAATGGAGTCACCCGGATTCAGCTTCTAAGGACAAGTGCTCAAAATAATGCTTTGTATGTAATATATGATACAATGCACAAAAAATATTTCCTCCTGTATTTTTAGATGACTTCTGGGAATCAGAAATTAATTCTGTATACTCAGTATGATTGTTTAAATGTAACATAAAATGTAACAAACCTTACCTGATATGTAAAGTAATGCATGCTTTCTTATTTGCTGAACGTCTTTTTCAGTGAAAAGCATGAATCTCTCTAATCACGTATCCTAACTGAATGTAGAAATCAATCCTGAAGATTGTGTGTCTACTTTGTTGCATGTGTGGCCAGCATTTTACAGGGAGAAACAAATAATGAGTACTTGTGTTAACTTGGATGATTGAATGAATACCTTGGACAGAAGAATTTTTACATGAATCTCCACAGCACTAAAATTTCAGCAAACCTCCTTATAATGCGCACAACACTCTCCAGTTCCAAATGTAACCCTCAAGGAACACATGCATAAATTATAGTATATCCACTGGGGAAACCTCTGAAATCCTACAAAAAAGGGGGAAATGCATTTTAGGGGGCAGTCTGCTCAACTGCCTGCTTTTAAATACAATTTCAAATCAGGAATAATTAATGGCTGAATTGTGGCTAGCGCTTAGATATTAAAAAGAGGAAAAAACAAAAACAATTTCTACATGCTTTCATTACTGTGTAGAGAATGGACAGGATTATCATTTGAAAACATCTGGTGAGCTTTTTCTCTTAAACCTTTTGATTAAAGTACTTCTGTGCCTTGAACTCTAAGGAGTTTGACCAAAATAAAGATACCATCCAAACCTCTAATTCAGATATATTCACATACTGCTCATCTACTAAAATAATCAAGCTAAGATGTCCAAGGAAGACTAACATATCGCTAAGGTAGAAAGTGTTGTCTCCTCTGGAATATTATGTTAAATGTTACTGAGATCAGGACATGTTCTGCACTCCATTGTGTGGAGTTGGATCCCCCAGGGTTGGGGGATCACAGGAAAAAGAGCTATGTCTTTTCCAAAAATACTTCTGGTCTAGCACTTGTGTGATAAAAATAGATCCAAGTAAATCTAACTGTTGATATTCCCCCTGAACCACACACCTGCCCAACAGACAGCCCACAGACGACAGACTGCTCTTCACCATAGTCACATAGCACCTAGACATCCGAGCAGGAGCTGCCTACACAGTGCATCGCTCCTTTTCTGGCACCAGAGCTGCCCTGTCCAAGCACAGGGGGGCTGTCCAGCATTGGCAGTTTTAATCAACCTGGTGAGATGCCAGCCTCTAGGCAAGGCAAGCTTCATAGCTGATGCATCGGTCCCCTCTAAACCACAGAAACGCAAGTGGCCAAAGACCGAAACTGTTTTCCAATGTTCTTCTCAATTTCCCTGCTTTTACCTCTGAGTGATTATCATCAATTCTGATTTGGCTGCTGCTTCTTTAGTGTTTGATGGATATAATCATGAGGACACTGGGAAGGTACATCATAGTCATTTTCTTCCCAAGTCATTTTATTGGCTCTGTTCAGAATCTGTTTGCAAATACAACAGCTCCTGCCACTTCGAAGCAGACGCAGCCTCTTTGCAAAAATGGGAAAATGCAGTCTCCAGGGAAAGTAATCAATTCACTGGCAGAGTGAAAGTATTTAGTAGGTTCAATAACTCCATGTAAGGGACCAGCTGTGCCAGCAGGTAGCAGCACACAGGCAGCACTCACCTCGTGGAGGTCGCAGCTCAGTGATGTTCTCGGTGACTTCATCATCCGAATCTTCAGTTGCTACCACCTTGTACCTGTTGCTGCTCTGTTTGTTCAGTACATGTGGGACCTGCAGCGCAGCCTCTCTCTCTGCAGCCAGATCCAAATCCTGCTGAGCAAGGTGGGCCCTCAGCTGCCTGATTTCAAACTTGAGGAAAAAACAACACCACATACTGATGTCATATAAGCATGGCCAGAAGTCTATATTCTACAGTCGGGGACCTATTACTCATTTTATCACTAAACCACTACAAACTGGTGACAGTAAATACAATGTGGTTGAGCCAGGATGTGATTCCAAGCTGATGCTCTCCCAGAGCCCACGTGAGCTGGACCTTTGTCCATATAATCTAGAAATAATGAATGCCTCATGCTGGTCTTCTATTTTGTACATGTCTGCATCCTGAAGATATGGTTTTGGACAATTTTTAACAGATCTAACTGCCAAATCAAATGAAATCTTTATAGAAGACCACTCTTAACAGGCATCTAGGGATTTAGGTTCATGACAAACATCCCTAATCTGCTAGACTTTGTAATGAGGATTTCTATGGAGGAAGGTTCTCTAAGCAGTATCCAGAATGGTCCTCCCCCACTAACTGGGCAACGGGGAGGGACACCACAGTCTTCTTCCAGCTTGAAATCTTCTGTACTCAACAGTGTGCAGAAAACGCTGGGGAAGGTTGCCACTTTTCTGGCCACTCCCCTCAAATATATGAGCCATGGCAGTTAATGACTTTCTGCAGTCAGGAGGGTATTTGCCTCGTGACTGGTGTTATAAAGCAGACACTGACAAAAAGACAGAAGCTACCAGGTACAATCTGATTGATGGACACAACATGTTTCTCTTGTGTTTGACAGCCATAGGTCTTCCACAACGCAAGAAGGAAAATAATTTTTCTGGAGAGCCCGCAGAGACCCTTTAAGCCCTTAGATAGGCACTACAAGATACCACTGTCCTTCCCTTCTGCCATCCAGTACAGCTATGGGGCTGCGTGGCAGAGGGTTTCTCTTTTTTAAACTCTTTTTAAGATCAGTAGTACAGCAGTGACCAAGTCATGTCCAATTATAGAGAGTCTGAGAGGGAAAAGCAAATGAGGCGAGTAATAGGCTAAGGCATTTAAAATTTAGCATTGCTGGGCCTCCTATAGTTCAAGGCTTGAAAAGCCATCGGAAAGCATGATGCTACGGCAAGCCACACTGCACCTGTCACTCCGCATTTACAGCAGAGATGGAATTAGCACCTCAAAGCTTGAAAACTGGTGTGCAACAGCATGTAGGCTAAATGAATCTGGTTCCGTCTCTTGCCTCTCAGATGCTGACTCAAATTACTTCGCTGTCAGATTTTGGAATCCATCAGTGGACCTAGTTTGTTCCACCGTGGTCCACATCAGACACGGCGCAAACCCCAGGCACGCCGCAGAGCACCAGCAGTTCCTCCAAGCTGCGTAAGCGACTGGAGGGAAACAAGACAGAGTTTCCGCAGATTTTAGAAAGAAAAAAAGAGGAAAGAAAAAGGGATTTCAGTTTGCCACATCTGGAGACTATCTGGTTTCCAGAGCATATGGGAAGGAGCTACAGTAACCGGAAGACCCACTGCAAGACTCAAATCTAGAGAGCAAAAGGGCAGTTTAAGCTTTCCAGATCACATTCAAACCACCTAATACAGGGAACTAACAAAGCACACAGCTTTTTCTCCATCTTGAAGTCAGCGGACAGAGGTTTGGCAGCTGCAGACAGCTGGCTGCATGAAATGCTCACTGCTTTTAACCAAAGGTCCTCTGGCAATGGCAGTCAGAGGAGTCAGGTAGTATCAGCAAGTATCAAAATACAGCCCTGCTCCTTGATTCCTTCAATGAAACCTCCATGGCAGATCCCAGACAGTGTTTTTTGTGTTAACCTATCAGCTAGGAAGAAGTAGCAAACTGGTAGTGCTAACTCTTTTCCCAGCCAGCCCTAAGCTTCCTGAGGCTTAAGGTGCCCATGCCATACCAGGGGTGTCAGTACGAATGCGTCATTCAGCCATGAAAGGACTGTCTGGAGTTCAACTTTACACTACAGAGAATTTCAGGTTTTATCCTTGACTTGAAAAAAAAAAGAAATCCCAAAATATCTTACATTTCACCTTTAAAGGGAGGAAGATACCCTTTCAGACACTGCCTTGGTTTAAAGGAAGAAATGCACTCAAACGTGATAGGCAAAAAATAAATCTGGAGGTTTTTTTTTTAAATTATTGCCTAACTATATCTATTTGCCTAGCTCAACTAAAAAGCAATAAGAATTAGGCATCATTACCGTTTTTCTACATTTCACATTTCATCCTTCAAAAACATTCCTGTGTGTCAGAAAAAGAAATATTGCCACTAAAACGCTTAATTCTGGCCTAGAGGCAGGATATGATTTCTTTTTCATGGAAGAGAAAAAAATTGGCAGGTATTTCATAACACACATAGATAAAGCTACCTAAAAGTCAGCTCAACAATTGTATTTCTGTATCACACCCAATTTAACCAGCTTAAGCGTTTACAAAGATTGGCTGAACCTTGTAACAATCAAAAGCTTGAAGGGAATCACTGCATTTTACAGATGTGAAAAAGGAAGCACATTAGGTGATCTTTCCTGCTACATTGAACCTACAGCAAATATGGGGGAAGAGACCAGACTTTCTGATGCCCACTTACATGTTCCAATCAATAAAGCAAGCGTTTCCAAATATCCACAGCTTATTGTCAATCTTTAAAACTTCCATGCCCAGTCACCATCCAGTTTTTAATAGATGAGTTCATAAATGTTATTGTTTAATATGGCTCTGCCAACAAGCTATGAACTACTCAGCCTGGCATGCTGGACCAAGTAGCAGCCTGCAACCATTGCTGGGATCACCATGCTGGACAACTACACTTTGCCCAAACAATTATTTATTTTCTATTTATATGGGAAAAATTACTACCTTGGTTGAACCCAACCACACAGACAGCATGAGAAACTGGAATCCACAGAGAAAACGGCTACCATGGTTATTCAGGTGAACAGCTACTACCGCTGGTAATGTCAAAAACAGAAGGGGCTTTGCTGCCATCTTATGTTTGAAAGACAGAAATACATGCTTGTGCCTACAGCAGCAAAGGAAGCACTTGCTCATGAAGACTGCACAAACGTCACATTCTAGCAGAAACTGAAACCTAGACCCGATGTCGTGGCTCATGCAACACTGCCCTCATCCACTGCCTGAGGATGAGAAGCGTATGCAGGATTTGCAACTTTTAAAGTGATATGCGAACCCTCTTTTATTGCCAGCTGCAAGCACAATCCACATGCTTGTATTATTTTCATCAACACTGGTCTAAAATCCAGAACTGAACATGAGACTGTCAAGAGCAGATATGAGAATTGAATTCCTAGGCACAGTAAAGCAGCACAGTGCTCTGGACTTCAACATCATGTGCAAGGTGAGTAATAGCACACAGAGATGTTCAGAAAGATAACAGCAGAAATTGATATTGCCTACAAAACCACGCAGCTGCAGCTGGTTAACACAGGCTCTCCCTTCCACTTTTCCATTACCTCAGATGGTCAGCTTCCAGGTCCCATTCATGTTTGCCTTGATGTCTGTGTAGTCATTAAAACAGTGGAACGCTAGAATTAAATACTGGTGTGTGTGTGTAACTGTCATTTTTTTATTGACAGAGAAGAGGGTAGTCATTGTAATAATGGTGTTTGTCCCATGCCCACATCCACTGTTACTGATGCAAAGTGATCCACACAAGGTGTTCCACAGAGATGCAGAACCATAACTGTTACAGACACAGAGAATAAGACAGAGCCAAAACCCAACTCAATATACTGCTTCCAAATGCAAACCCAAACTCTCTAAGTCTCTAGCATGTTCAAAAAGGGACTGGGTGGGATGGAAAAATCACCATTTATCAAAGGACATTCAATAAAATATCTAGGAGAAGTTAAACAAGAAACAGAGATTTTTGGTCACAAAAGGCATGCATCTATTCAGGAGATCAGTTCAATATTAATTGTTTCCAATTGTTACTAAAAAATTATCCCAAGATATTGTAAAAGCTGGAATACAGTTTTGGCCACTAAAAGCAACCCACTAAAAAAAAAGGTTAAGTCTAAGAGAAGTGGGTGTTCCTTACAGGCGTAATTCAATGAGAGACTGCATGAACAAATTATGGCGTAGGTGCTTGTATCTATTGAACATTATATTGAACACTGACCTCGGGCAGTTCTAATGTGTAAAAGAGCTAATGAGATTGCTCTGACTGCATGTCATGCAGTCCAGAGCGGGTTAAATAAATCATTAAAAGGTATAAAATATAATGGTCTTTTTAAGTAAAAATTCTGGGCCAAGTTAAACACATGAAATTTCTATTTGCAGTAGGAGCTGATGTAGCTATCTGTAGACTTGGGCCTCTCCAATACAGAGTACTGCAGGAAAGCTGCACTGAGAAAACCATGTTTCATATTTTCAGGTAGACCATCCTTCCTTCAGCCTGTAAGGAAGGATGCATATCATGCATATTGTGAGGCAAAAAAGAAAAAAAAAGCATACAAACTTATACACATGCTTTGATTTGTTTAAATTAAGACTTACTCATAAGTATCAGCTCTGTGTTAAAAATCTTGTAAATCCCACAGAGATCCAGTGGGCAAATAATGCTGTCGTGTGGAAGATAACTTGTTGCGATCACGGAGACTAAAGTAACCCATCTCCTGACTCAAGATAATTACAAACTGAGCACTGGTCCACTTGAGACTGCTACTGACATTATTTACCAGGACACCTCTGATATTCATTATCTTTAATTACATGTACTTTGGTAGCTTCTGGTGGGTTCTTTTATCAGTAAGTTCCTAACATACTTTGCAATGGAAAAAATGTATTTGAAAACTTCATAGAATCACAGCATAATCTAGGCTGAAATGGACCTGTGAAGGTCATCTAGTCCAACACCCTGCTTAAAGCAAGTCCATTTACCTCAGGTTGCTAAAAGCCTGTCCTGTCAAGTTTTGAGTATCTCCAAGGTTGTGTATACCACAACCTCCCTGGCAATCTGCTCCAGTGCCTGGACATTCTCCTAGTAAAAATGTTTGTTCTTATATTTAATAGGAATTTTGCACATTCCAGCTTGTGTACTGTCACTGTGCACCTCTGAGGAGAGCCTGGCTACACCCCCCCATGAAGGAGCTGAAGACAGCAATAAAGGTGTAATACACTTGGCTAATGTGGAAATACACTTTCTACCAAGAAAAGGGGAGATACAGACTGTCTCACATAAGAATGAGTAACTAGGTTGTCAGGCATGAAGGGAAAGTTCATTGATGGTAAATTTAAACTTACTTAATGTTTTCAAAATTTGTTACATGTCCTCTTGTACCACAAACTTAGCAATATTTTGGCGGGAAACAAACCAGAAAGAACTATGGGGCACACGTGTACACTTCCTCACTTAAAGAATGCATTAGGTGATTATTTATAAGCAGGTAAAATGACAGAGACCTACCCAGAGCTCCAGATAACATCTCAGTTTACATGCCTGGTTTTATAAAATGTGCCACCCATCCTATCTGATGTTTTACAACATGCATATAAGACCCAAAAAGGGACAAACTTAGCAGTGAATCATATAGTACTTCTCTTTAATGGTCTAGCAACAGAGTATGATTGACATAGTTTCAGACAGATCAATGAACATTTTAGCCAGAAGCTTATTCGTGTCTAATGCAGGAGCAATAACTTTGCTCAATTCTATTAGTGCTGTCCGTACAGAATGCCCTGCCCTAAAGCTCATCTGCCACTGGGATACAATCCAATGTTTATTTCCATTAGTTTAGCCATTGTTGGTAACAATAAAAATCAGGAGACAGTTGCAAACTAAAGATTTATAGGCAGAATGAAACACCGGATGACCTTGGCTCCCTTCCATTCACCAAGAAAATGACTGGTAGTTAGAAATAAATTAAAATTATTGCAAAAGGATAACGTAAGTTATTTCTCCGATAGGTAATTTTACCAGCTAAATAGCCCTGTCATTAAACTAGCAGCTGTTGTACAAATTATATTCCAAGATAAAAAAGAAATTATAGCTTCCATAGTTGTTGCAGCTTTGAGAATGATGAAAAACCCAATTCTATAGGAGCTGACAGAAAAGGAACTCTTGTGATAAGCCTGAATACATAGTCTTGGCTGGACTGTACTCAGCTGAATGACTCTTATGAAAGTTAAGCAGAAAAGATCATGTAAGTAGATCTATTATCAGAAATGGAAATTCCTTTACAGGTGATTCCAGAGGAAAAAAGCAATCTTCCCTGACTGGAATTCGCATTGTTAATGAAACTTTGGAACTTTGTTTTGCAATTTAAGTGAAGTTATTCTGATAAAACAATACCATCAGCAATATACTCTGTTCATATTTTTGATAGTAATTGCAATGAGACTTTTTTACCTTTTACCTTTCCCCATTTTTAAAAATCCCTGTTACTGTGATTGTTTCTTATGTTTTGTGAAGTCCTGTACAGCCATCTCAGCCCTTTCAGTATTTTCTGCCTTGACTGCCCTCATGCTCCACTCCCTTTTAATGACTTCTTTCTTGGCCAATGGAGAATAAATAAAACAGCAAACTATTCAAACCGTTTCAGGGGTACTACAGAGAACAAAGTGGTGGTCCATGCAGCTATAACGTATAAAATATACTCTGGTTTTCAGATGTACAGCTAGCCAAAAATCAACATCTGGAAAGAGTTTTCATGTTTGCAAAAGTACGTCTCCAATGTCATTCAGGAATGGAAATGTACTTTATAGTTGTGATACCCTATCACGGGCCAAAAAAATATACAACTGACAAAAGAAACAGAATTCAAAAAGTAAGATGAAGGGAGGTTGCATCTTTCCTGCTTTTATTTTTTTAAAGCAGGAACTCCATTTTTGCCTGTCAAGTGTTAAATACCAGCTTCAAAACAGGAGGGCATGGGACTTCCCAGAGAACTGGCCACCAATTATTTTTGTTTTAAATCCCGAACAAAGCAGGCTAATTTTTTTCCCCAATTCCTGTCCAGAAATAATGAATATTTTGTCTGAAACTTTCAAAATAATTTCACCTGCAGAAGATGCCAGACCTTGACAATGTCAATCCCAATTGCCTGACAAGTGGCAAAGCAGTAAGAAACTGAACGCAGGATCTCAGAAAAGGAAGTGCTGGGAAATCTTTCTGACAGGAATGTTTTCAGCCCTGTCTATAATTAGTAAATAAATGCAAATCATCAGTGTGGTCACAAAGATGCAGCCTCAGGATGAATCAGTATCTACATCCACTGCTGGGATGTAGGCAACCATGGTGGCTTGCCCATTCTTCCTACTTGGGCTGGCACTGGTGTGCCCCAGCATGTATCTGAGGCAACAGCTCAACCCCTACGGGCAGCTCCCAGCTATCCCATCTGTCCGTGCCAGAGGTGGTACCACCCAGACAAGGCGAAGTGGAATCCCTCCCTGCCGGCGCTCCAGATTTGAGACAGCCAGACTACTGTAGGCAACCCTTCACTCAAAAACAGAGACATACACATTTAAACTCCATGAACGAGCAATCCTTTAAAAAGGTCAGGAAAGATGATCAAATGAAAAAGCAAAAACCTGGCAGAATTTTAGACATTAAATACCATTAGGAGACCTTTTTCCCACCAAATACTGTACACAATGTTAATGTGAATATTATAATGCTGACAACTTGTTCTTGACTGAATTATGAAGCTATTAATTTACAAAGGAAGGATGCAGTACTTGTGTCAATGTCTTATGTTGCTAACTGTAGCAAATTAGTACATTTACCCCATATTATACAGCTGAGACATTTGTTTGGCAGGAAGTCAGGACAGTAAAATAAGAGGGATTAGTATGCTGTCATTTTTCTATAGTCCATATTTTTCCATAGCTGGTGACACTTGAAAGCTAGGAGAGAACCTGCTCTGTTTTCACAGATTTACTCATCTACCAATGCAGTATTTCTTTGTGCTTGATGTACAGCTGTGCTGTAACCATCAGAGCTCAGATTCGGGCTACTATGCTCAGCCACTTTGCAAGCCAGGCATGCAGGTAAGGAGTACATGCATCAGAATGGAGAGTGGCAAGAGCTGCTCCTGAACGCCACCTGGGATAATAAGCCCAACTTTACTCAAAGACTATGAAATAATAACACCAAAAATTGTTTAGAGATTGAGAGTGTTATCTGGCTGCATAATACATTTCCTAAAAACTAATGTTTTAAAATTTATGATTGTCAAGAACTTTAGCCTAATAGCATGGTCTGACAGACAGAATACTGCAACAGGACTCAAGAAATCACTGATTTGCCTAATGCGTTTGGTCAAAGGATAATCTCTCCCCTTTAAAATGGGGTATATAACATTTCCCTGTTGATTTCACAACTATGACAGAAGCATTAATCACTTAATATCATTGTACAAAGTTGTGATGAAGAGAACTGCAGTTTTGCCAGTGAAGATACTTACATAGGTGGAAGTAACTAATTTTTGGCAAAAGTCAAGCCTAAGGTTTAGAAATTTGTTATGGTTAACATGAGAGACTGTCAAAAACAGTGTTATGAAATGACACACACTGTCAACAGGTCTTCCAAATTCATCACACAGACAAAGCAACCTAACACCACCAAAAGTTCATTGCAGAATCCTAGCTTGAGATCCAGGAGACCTGAAACTAAATCTAAAAAGCCATTTGGGGACCTAAATGCTGCTGGTTTCACAACTATTTTAGGTTCCTTGGTAAAAGATGGGCATCTAAATCCCTGCTTCAGATTCTGCACCTTTTGGGCAGTTGGTCTGTTCTGGGACAAGTTGCCTCTCCTCCTGTCTGCTCAGGTCCTTCAACTTTTTGAGTGACTGAGCCATTCAGACTTACAGGTCTCCTCATTTTGTATTTGAAAAGCACCTACTACAAGTGGGGAGTTGAAGCTAGAAATCTCCAGGCTTTATTTGGACACCTCATAGTTACCTTTAAACTGAAACAAGAATTAAGTCACTTGGGGGATCATTCTGTTGCGGTTTGAATGTCACCTGAATGCCCCACATAGCCTGGGCCTCAACACACATCCCCGGTTTCTATGTTAAAGCAGGTTATTCAAGAACTCATTTGCATGAGACAAACTTGCAAAAACTCCTGGCTCATTGCCCAATCAGTGGTTTTACACCTTTTTCATGTAAATATATTCATTTGAGATATTTTAAGCTTCACCTTCCCTTACTTCAAGACTGAGTCACTGAACATTTGGGGGCCTGGGAAGAGTCTTAAATCTTTACTTGCTTCCAGCAACTATTAGCTTTTATTGCAACACTTTGAGTCTGCCAAAGGAGTCTCTGACTGACCTACAGGGAAGCTGCCTTCTGCATTTAAAGCAGGGAGATTCATCAGCTTTCAACTGCATATACTTTTCCTAGGAATACAGCCTTAATATAGCTGCAGCCTCCAACAACGGCAATGATTTTTGCATGTTCTTAGCATTATGTCAAGCTATCTGTACTCATTCAATAAATTACATACTGGAAGCATTCTTTTTCTGTTCTTCACATTTGTTTTCCTCAGCTTAAAAAACACAAGCACAGCAGCAGAGGGAGACAACTGCTGTTTGACAAATAGCATGCTGACAACATCCTGGCTGCAGCTAATCCTTAACACTGAGACCTGTCACCTTACAACAGAAGTCCTAGTGATACTCCTCAAACCTTAGCTTGCAGCAAAGTACATGAACTGTTTCATTTGCCATGACAAGCTATGCATAAAGAAAGACATAAGTGAACTTTACCCCTTGTTCTTGGCAGATCTGGGTTAGTCTTTCCAGCTGTTCATCTTGAATAACCTTTGCCTTCTCATATTGCTGAATCATCATCTCCATCTCCACTTTCACTGGAAGGACATAAGCTGGAAAACACAAACAAGCACTTAAAGTAACCCAGCTGTGATTTGTTTTTTTATCAGAAGGAAAACCTTTACAGACCTTTACAGGCCAAAGAATGTCACCCTCTTCACTTGCATCTAGAGAACTAGAGTATTTCTTATAGAAATAGCACTAGAGTATTTCTTCTGGGGAAGGATTTCTAACATGTGAAATGCAGGTCATCGGCAGGGTCTAGATACTGTTTGGTCAGATCTCCATTTGCCTGGCTGAGCTGAAATGCATCCTGCATGCTCTTCCTAGCTTCTGCTCCACTAATACAGATCTTTTCCAGTGTTTACCACAGATTTCCTGAATTGCTGGGTAGGAGGATTTTCTGCTTAGAGTTAGGCCCATCCCTTCTAAACCTGAACAGCATGGCTCCCTTAGGAAAAGAACTATTCCAGAGCCCTAAGTATTTAATTCCTAGACTTTGTGGTAAGAAATAAGTCCTTAATGGAAATAGCAGACTAAGAAGGATATTTTAAAAAACAAAAAGGCATTTATCTTCTATTGCTTTTCAAGCTACAGCCCAGTTTTCAATAGGTCTTCTGAACGCCTCTGGAAGTTTTGCTCCTGTCATAACTATGGCAAACTCAGACCTATCAGCAAAGCTGTTCAATGCATATTGCAATTCTTAATGTTTTCTGAAGCTACACAAGATCCTGAACTTTTCTTGTACACTTCAGTCAGAGGACTATGACCTTTCCTCAAATCTGAATACAGAGTTTCCTGGGCACCTAAACCCCAAACAACAACTTGACTCTGATCTTTCACACATGAGCAAAGTGACCCTTCATTTATTCCTTTTTCACCTCTTTTCCCTGTAACCTGAAATGCCTGAAACCACTGAACACAAAGTAGCCTACACTAAAGTCCTTGCTTTCGGCACAGTCACCGGTTCTGCTCTCTGAAACTTTGACTTGCTGGGGCTTTCTTATCACCCCTGGTGCTTCCCCACAGAGGTCTGTGCAAAACAGTACCGATACACGCTTCGTTATTATGCTGTACAACACACCAGCATTGCAGAGAGCACCTTCAGCATGGAACTCCCACAGTAAGAAAATGCTCCTGGAATCTGACATAAAGATTGTATTACAGACAAGAACTTGGAAAAGAAAGCCCCAAGACAGAGCTAGCTGTATGGAAATGGGGAGGGCGCAGCAAATATCGGAAAAGCAGATTGGAAGCCATTATTTTGCAGAATCAGGAATGACATCTGGTGGCAAGAGACAGGAAGCAGGTCAGGGCATTTACTTTACAGGATAGGGGATGTGAAGGTACCTAACAGAAAAACAAACCGATCAATTATAAGGGCTCATAGGGAACAGGAGATACAGCCATGAACTTGAGACCTACTCTCCTCCATGGGAGTCATAACTCTCTTCTGTTCAGTGCTTTTAAAATGTAAGAGGAAGGAGAACAACAGAAACAGTGGCGGCAAGCAATCTTTCAATACTTTTAAAATCTCTTTTTTCCCAGCCTGCCAGGTAATTCTTGGAGTCACAAACTGAATCACCACTCACCATCAATGATCCTCTTCACTCTCCATATTCGTAGTGTGATAATAAGGCTGATAGCATCCCATGGGCTGCTGGGGCCATTAGCCACTGTTGAGGCCACCATTGGTGCCAAGGACAAGATTATGACAGCACCATCAAACACCTAGAGAGAAATCAGTCTTTTCAAATCCTTCCTAAAGATCATAACACCCTGCTATTCCTGCTTGGGGTCTTGAAGGGCTCCCACTTTGCCCAAAAGAAATGCAATTATGGTACATATTTGGGATATAAAGGGATATAAGAGGTGGCCAAGCCCCAGAAAGGCTGCATCCTTTTTAGGTAGCACAACAGAATTCCTTGGTGCATTTTATGAGGTGAGGAGAGATAAACTGTGGTGGGACGGCAGGGAGAGATTTCTCTTTTGGAAATGCTGGCCAAAATCCCCAAGCAGAAGTGATAGCCTAAATGCTATTACAGCCAAAGAGTTTTATTATCATTGGTATTTATTACCTGTTACTTGGCATAATGCCATCCCAAAAAAGGATACAGTCCCTGCCCATAGATCTTACTGTCTAAATGAAGAGATCAAGAAGACAAATAGAAAAAGATGGAGCAAAGAGGCTTGATGGCCCTTGGCCACGTCCTGACTACACAGTGTGTGTCGGAACAGCCGTGCATCAAGACAGAAAGACTCCCTGCTCTCACCTTTATTGGGCAGCTAGGTTTTCAAGGATTTTGACAACTGGGACTATTCAAAATGATTTGTATGACATTGTTGCACTGTGAATTAGATCAGAGAAGGCAATTGTGCAAAGTATTAGACAGAAATGCATGAGTAAATACATTTCAGAGCAAACTGGCAATAGTGTTGTGTCTGTGCTACACTCGCCTAGCAGGGTAGAACAGAATACCATGTCCTCATTCCTACTGAGACCATTCCCAGCTGTCAAAGACCATCGATTAATGGTTTGCCTAAGGAGGTAGGACATAGATTTTATAAGCACCACACATTCAGAATTGTGCATAACAATTCAGTGTATTGAAAAGAAACACTTATTGCTGCCACCATTTGATGGGCAGTGAACAATATCACTCCATTTCAATTTACCAAAATAAATTATCAGAAACTGCTGCATTTAACCTCAATAATAAGAGTCTCTGGATCAATAATTTAAGTTCCACTTCAGTTTTTTAGCAAAACAAGTTAAAAGGTTTACAACTTTATTACAAAAATGTGCAAGCCTCTAGACTCACTTAAGCTCTGAGAAAACCCAGATTTTCTTCTGGTGCATCCTGTGCAGTATTAGTTTATCAGATAGTATCAAGAAAGAGCTTTTAATTTCCCTGATCTCCAGATTTCTGCTCAGATTGGGATTATGTGTCACTTACAACACATGCATTTCTTTATCTGCCTCTGCAACAGTATACACATTCTACCTAATTTTTAATTTGAGGTACAAATTACAGTGTTTATCATAATTTAATTAAAAAATAATTTCACAATAAAATTGGGGGTTTTGCCAAACCACTATTTTCTATCAGAAAACTGCACACAATTTTTCAACCAGTTCTAATTTCAACTTGATTATGGGAATGGGATTAAACAAGTCACATGACAATTTTTACCCATATTGCTCATTATCTCAGGGTAGCAGTATTAACAGGTAGACTAACACAGCTCTAACAACAAAAATAGACACATGCAGCAAAAAACCCACTCCCTTCTTTAATAAAATATTTCCAAATATCGCACTCTGAGTCTCTCACAGAAAAAGAGACTGCATCATACAGCTATGTATACATGCATATAATGAGAAGAATGTGCATATTTATCTGAGTTAAAAGATACTGTATTGCAACAGGTCTATAACAAAGCCACCCAAAGCAGTTCTTAATATTCTTACTGTGTCTGCCTGGAAAACAGTACGAAGAGTAAGAGTGCTTACCTCTATTTTGTTTTCAATGTAATCCCATATGCCAAGGACCACAATCCTCAAAATAGTCTAGTAAAATAGATTAGGGGGAAAAAAAGATGATGAATGTTATTTTAATTTTAGATAAACATTTTGTCCTTTATCTATTTAGGGGATCATTTTTTGTCTTATTTAAGCATTATGCATTTCTTCTGAATAATAATGAGGATCTAGAAATAGCTACACTTCTGTATTATAAAAGCAGGTATTGCTTTCCAACCACTATATTGACTCAGTGAAACTTCCATAAACAAGTTCCAAGTTCAAATGTTCATCAGTCTTTCCATCCCCCTAAAATTTTTCTTTTAGACTTGTGAGATTTAGATCACCAACCCTCCCTACCCCAGCCCCCTGACCCAAGCCTATATAAGATCCACTGTGGGACTCCCTCAGTTGGAATGTGGGAAGATTCTCTTTCCTTGCCATCTTTGGTATGCCAGTGCTTACTATTTTCTAAGAAAAGAAAAGAGGCACTGCCCCCTCTTGATGCCTAAAGATACTGACATTTCATCAATCTGAAGAGCAGAGCTCTTATTCTCCCCCTCTGGAGTACAGGGTTGCTCTCTTACTATAAAATCCCAGAAAGTCATAGGATAAGGGAGAAAAATATCTCTGTGATCGTCCTCTATTAAGCAAAACAACTGTAAGTAGCATCAGTAGGTAGAAAAAAGGAATAAAGAAAGAACACAGAATGAAGCAATGATGAATTCCCATTAAAAAAAATTCAACGGATAAGGGAGAAAAATATCTCTGTGATCGTCCTCTATTAAGCAAAACAACTGTAAGTAGCATCAGTAGGTAGAAAAAAGGAATAAAGAAAGAACACAGAATGAACCAATGGTGAATTCCCATTAAAAAAAATCCAACGGCGTCTTTCTTAATTTTTAACACGGCTTTCAGAAGACGCAATTAAAAAAAATAAAAATCAATCAACCAACTCATGATTGAAATTGAATTCACATAAAAGCGTAACTGGTAGGGATGTTTTCTGCCAATAGCAACATCAAGGTCAGATTTTGACAGACACTACAGACAGGAAGAGTCTAACTGCAGTTGTGTGCCTTGCAAAGATCAAAATGCTACTTTCTCCATTAAAGAACAGTACTAATGACAAAGAGCTCGGCAGCCCTATGTGTGAGGGGTGACCATGCCAAGCACTGTGCAGAAAAAAGTAAGTGACTGAGATGAATATATGTATCTCCTCTTCATTACAAATACAAATATACTAAACCCCAACCAACTTTGAATTTATGCCAAACATACCAGCACTAACTAATTGCAGAACAACACTGGATTTTTCAGTACTTGTTCCTATGCATGGTTTTGCCAAACCCCGGTGAGCCCAATTGCCTCACTTGGCCCAGGATGACTGTGCTGAGCTCTATGTTGGCACTCCAAACCTGGGTAACAGCACTTAATCCTGTTTTGCAGAGGGAGACATTGCTGTGGGAGATACGGTGTTTTCAGAGCCCAGACTCATACCATCAATGAGCAGGAAAGTGAACCAGCCAACGCTTACTCAGAAATGGCGTACGTGAAGCATTGGCCAAGTCTGGCTGAGAAGGGGAGTTGCTAGCCAGAAGGGAAAATGCAGCGCGCTCTTTCCTCTACAAAAAATTATGATACTCTATGCAGACACCAAAAACTGTTAATGCTGCTGGTCTGTAGTCCTAAAAAGGACATTTTACTTCCAAAGCATTTTACAAATGCAGCATAGGAATAAGGCTATTCACAGCAATTTCCTTATTAACCTATATGCTCAAGGCTTATATGTGGAGGAAGAGACGCACAACAGCAGCTCCTCAAATCCCTTAATGACGCCAAACTCACCAGCATGATGTGATGTAAGCGCAAGGTGTAAGTACAGATGCTGCTGTACAACCAAGGCACTCCTGCAGCCTCAACTCAGGCCCTGAGCAGAAGACTTTCAGACAAAAGCATCCCAGCTCCTCTGTAAGCACCTCCGTCACCCCTCATTGAGAAGCTGCACAAAATGCTTAAGTACAAGTTACTCATGAGCCCATAGGTTCAGCTATATAAGTCAACCTGGGGTCCACCACAGCAAGTTCCACAGCAGGCAACCATTGGGAAATGCATGAGGAAAAGCAGTGCCTTCTTTAAAATCTGGGATGCTACCCTTCCTACAGCAACCCTGTTGACAGCATAGAGAAATCTGGCTCATTTTCTTCTATGCTTAGGCAGCATTTATGAAGTGCTAGGTCAATGAGCAACTAAAGGACGGCTGAACACTTAACATGTTTACAGTAACTGGCGGGGAAAATCTTTCTTCCTTTGGACAGGTGTGTACAAAGGTATTTTCACTTAAATAATAAGGCACAAAGAAAATAGAAACACTGCCTCACAACCCCAAATATGATTTAACATGGGGCTGTTGAGGGAACATAAAAAAGGATTTTCCTTTTTGCCTTTTCAGTTCCTCACTGCAGTGTTTAAATCAGACTGTGCTACTGTCATATTAATGGGTCTGAGCAGTTCCACAGTCTGGAAGCTAGCACAAATGTTTTCATTTTCAGTCTGCTGGTGTGAATCAGCACAAGTCAGCAATGACTGGAAGTCTAGTCGGCAGACATTTAATGCCGTAATGGTGCTACCCCTAGAAGATAGGTCTCTTCCTCACAAAAAATGCCTTAATGATTAGCATCTTTGCTCTCAGTTAGAGCAGACACACTGTAGGAAGGGAGAGCGTGAGGGCAGAATGAACCCAGCTCCCCATCTGAGAGATGCGCTCTTCAGAACAAACAGAGCACAACTGAGGGTTAAGCTTTAAAAACATTTGTTCTGTATGGAAGGTCTTAAAGCTATGCACCAGCATTACCTGCCAGCTTGTCACTCTTAACAAAAAAAAACCCCCACATCACCGCTGAAGTTACAAAAGCCATGTAAGGCAGCTTTTCCTTGGTGCCCTGGGGGAACTGGGCGCCCCAAGAAAGTACCATGAGTGAGTCACAGACTGCATGCATCTGGAGACACAGGTGCCGTACACTTACTGCTCACTGGCCAGTCTTCACTAGTGGCAGCTCCAAACTAGGTTTAGCTTTCTCTACTCTCCCTCTGTTTGTACAAAGCTGGAGATCACATCCACTGCTGCTGCCATAACTCTTACCCAGAGGAGTCTGTACCAAACAAATTTAGACGTCACTGGGCAAATCCCCCTGACTGTTCAATATAATAAATACTTTGACTGAAATGAAAGCATCGGCGTTACTTATAAACAACATTTTAGTATTTTTCCTAAGCAATCAAAAATATCTTTCAAACAAATACATATTGCATTTGTGTACTTTCTCTGAACAGAACTTAAAAAATGAGAACCTGTAGCAGAATCTGAAAAAAACAGACAGAAATTAATAATCCAAGAAACTTCCTACGCACTGTGCATGGACCAAACTGAAAAATGCATATGAATTAAAAGAGAATTGCAACCGTAACATTCATCACAGACAAAACATAAATGTTAGTCACGACTATGCCATTTGTAGACATAAGAATCTACAAGAAATAGGGAAAAAATGGAGCAGCACTGCTGTTTCCTACTGATGTGCAGGCATCTTTCAGCACTGTAGCAAATGCACACACATAGTTTTGCATTACACTACAGGCATTCTGCATTTTTGGACACAGATTTGAAAGCAAACATTAAATACCAGTGTGAGTACTTTTCTGTTAAAGGCCACTGCCAGCTTGGTTTATTTTTACTTGAAAAAGAATGCTTTAACTTTTCTTGACTGGAAATCTTTTAATTAGAAAGTCCTTAACATATATATTTTTTTAGTTAGTAGAAATACATTTTTTGTTTTCTGAGAAAAGCTAAATTATTACATAAAAGTCTGTCCAGTGCACTAATAAAAGGTAAATGACTGAACACTTCTGTTAACTTCTTTAAGTTCGAGTAAAGCCTGATAAAAGTAAAATTTTAAACCATTTGAAATTACATTTCTGTCTGAAAAAGTTGACAGTGTCCCTTGGTGACACAGAGTTGTTTGCCCAACATTAACTGTCTGCTGCAGTGAAGTTTATGAAGAACTGTGTGATGCTGCGGGTTTTCTCTCTAATTTTGTAGGGAAACCTGGCCAAGTCCTTTGCTGAGCCAGCCATGTGAATTCCCACAATCTGCATGAGCTAGCTACATTTGTCAGCTGACTGCAATGTACATTAGGTAATTTTAAATATTTTTTTGCTTGCACAGTTAATACACAATTTACTACTCAGTGACTCACTGTGCCAAATTCATCCGCAGCGTAAAGAAATCAAAAGCAGGCAGCATGGGAGGTGAAGCAGGTCCACCAGGTTTAGCTAACAGCAAAGCAGAGCAACTCTGCATTTCAAGAAGGGGTAGTGATTGTACAAGAAAGAGACAGGATGGAGTGGGGTGGAAAGGGTGTCTTTAGAAGAGCGCTTCCTTCCACTGCCACAAAACTATCTGTTACAGAGGGTCTTTACCTCTGGCTTGTACAGAAACTCTGAAGATTAAGCTTCTGCCTTTTGGATATATCTCATAAGACCAAATATTTATCGAAATCCTTCCCAGAAAGAACACCTTGTACCCAATCTGTAATTTATAACCTCTCTGGTTTGGGTCACTCTGCAGCGGCCTCAGCTCATTCACTACTTAAAAGAATCTTCTTGTGCCATCTTCTGGTGTGCCTGTCCTGAGATACTTCATTAGCTGTTCTAGTGCACGCTATCCCCAGGCCACCAGAGCATGAAGGAACACGTTAGCATCTTTAAACTGAGACATCCTTCTGTTTCCAGTGCATAGGCATCCTCCTTACATGGTTTCTCTTCAATCATGGCTCTGAAAGGAAACGTGTAACTACTGACCTCACCTCACATATCACCCAGTACAAAACGCTCCCCGTGTACTGTACTCTCTAACTGCTGTGGCTCTATTAGCACATGTGGTTACATCGAAATAATTAACTGCAAAAGCTTGGTGACACTAACAGATGCAATACATTCTTTTTCACTGACTACCACTAATACTCTATTATGATATCATATAGTATCCAAATGCAGCTTTGCATAAACACTGCAGTTATATTTGTTCTTATGTTCTCCCACAGTATTTGTTCTTAGAATATGGAGAAAAATAATGAATTTTAAACTGACAACTCTGGATGGATTTGAAAGGGCTTTTCAGGAATAGAAATGGCTTACTAGAGACGCAGTATTCTACCATAACGTAAATGCAGATTGGATAGAAAGCTGGTCTTAAGCAACCTTGCATCAGAAGTTCCCTCTGGGCATGTTGACACTAGCGCTAATTCTTATCTTTGAAATGCACCGTGTAGAAGGTGCTGGACTGTCACTATCAAGAGATGAAAGCACAGATGAAGCACTGATAGAGCACACCATGTAAGTCAGGTATATTCTTGGAAGTGAAATGGGCAGACTGGCATTCCAGGAAGGTGCCTAGCTAAATTCCTAGACCTCTACAAAACCATTTTCCCTGGTAACAACTTTTTTTTGTGACGCAAGAAAAGCGGTTAGAAAAGAAATTTCACAGTATATTAAATATTTATTTTTTTTACACACTAGCAAAGAAGGAAGCTTAAATTTACCTTTACAAATTATATTAGCATATAAAACCCATCTTTGTTCCTAGATCCCCTCTAATCAATCCCTTTAAAAAACAAAAACATACACAGCCAGCAGTGCATTTATGCACCATGAGAAAAGTTGTGTGTACATGGAATGAAAGCAAACATCCAGAAAAGAAGCCACAGCTTATGGAAGAATTATAGAATTAATAGAAGATTATTATCTTTCTGCTCAGCTGTTTGAAGCTTACAAAAAATGTAACAAAAGTAACATAACTGATTTCTCTAATATAAAATGATGAATTTGGTATGAAAAATCTATATAGGAAGGACATTATTTTCTCTTAGGTCTGTCATTTGGGATGTTTTTCCTATTTCACAGAACCCTAATAGTGGGGTCTTCCTTAGTAGGTTTTATTCCTTCCAAGGATTGCTATTAACAAGGAGTAAAGTGTCAGACTACTACGAACGCTTCCTTTTAACATATAGGATGAGGAAAGTCGTGGTTTTTTTTTTCCTCCTAAAAGTGAAAAACTAAAATGCACTTGTGAGCCATAGCTAATGAAACAAATTCTTTATCAGCTAGGACCCCAGACTTACTCTACTCAATTTGAGAACTCGTTTCTTGGACATAGATGCAGGAAAAAAGTTGCAATTCCATGACTGCCTAACTTTAAGCACATCAGAAGACTTCGTTACTCCCAGGGAAAGTGCTGAAAGCTAGCAGAATGCCTGAGTGCTTGGCTGACTGAAGCGCATACAGAGCAATGCAAACAACTAATACCAAAGAACTCAATTCTTGCACGCAGACAGTCTCATCAATCTTAGTGGAAAAGCAGAACTGAACAACAGCTACAGAATCAAGTATTTGTGGCAATGTGATAAGACTATTAAAATACAAGCAGACTCCAATCCACTTACCAAACCACTGTGACATTCCCCATCTTCCTTTTCTCAGCCAACTATTACCAAGGCTGAATTTGCCCTCTTGATAGGGTGTAACCCCGGCCTTGCCTTGCTGTTCGTACTGGGGTTTCCACCCCAGTGTCTTTCTCTTCTCTTCTGTCTTAACATCTGGGTAACATTTGGTGCACAGACAAATCATAGTGATGTATGTAAACAGAGACAAACATACAGAATCATCACCACTAGTAAATCCTGTTCAAATAGAGCAAAAAGAGCTGATGTGCACGTCACTTGAATAAGGATAGTTTAATGTGGAAAGTCACAGACAGTGACAGAGAATATAAAATTAACAAAGTGCAATAAATTCCTTTACGGCTTGTGGCTATAACACAAGTGTAGAGAGAGCAGGAATATGCTGTGAGAGTAGCTACTTAGTTTTGTTGGCAGCTGTTCTGCTGGCATTTGCCAGCTGCTGGCATGTTTGTCCCCTTCATTTTAACCAAGCAGAAAGCCAGTGCCTGTTTAACTTCAACATGACAGGACTGTAATTACTTGCAATGCCTTTATAGCACCAGCTTTTAATCAGTCATATTTTTCCAAAACATTCAGATTTGGTGCTGAAAGTTTTCTGGTTTTTAACAAGTCTTTTACAACTTTGTATTATTTGTTCTCTGAGTCTGAGTTGAGGCCTTTCTGAACCACACTTACAAATAATGGGAATCGAACTACAGAATAAATAATAAACATCCAAACTTAGGACATGGTACTTGCTATGGAAACAACCCTTTCTGAGCACCAGAAACCCTGAACCCTTGCTTTGAGGAAAAAGGCACTGACTGAAGGACTAATCCATCCCCAGCAGTTGCCTGTTATATCCCAGCAAACTAATTAAACCTGCTCATCTCTGGAAAATCATCCTGGCATGAATAGTTGCAGACTGCAAAATCTCACTATAACACACAATCTTATCAACAAATAATTCCAAACACAGACAGCTGACTCATGGTACTGTGAATCAGAGGGCAAAAAAATCCTCTGAAGGCCGAAAAGAGTAAATAAAATTAAGATGGATGAAAAAAAATAAATTTCTGTGATCTGCAATTTTTGCAATATTTCGTAACCTCTTGAAAAATCAAAGTTTTTGATTTGGATGAGAAAAAATTAAGCCCTCTGTTTTTCCTCTGATGAGACGCATTTCAACACAGACATACATGCTGTTGCTCATTAAACCAACCTGGCACAAGGCCAACCCCAGCAAACCCAGTAGGAAAGGTACACCTTCATTCTCTTCCAGATCTGTGTCTTTGAAGCACATCCAGTTGCTCTGTGGAGCCACCTCTGTTGCTCTAACCCAGTCAAGGACTCTGAGCTGCCACATGAACCAATATCCAAAAATCTACCCTCCTCTGTGCACCTTACATGGCTGCCTTGTGGCCTCATTTTTCTTTGGTGTAAATTCAAACCATAATCAAATAGGTCAAGGAAGATACTTTGGAAGACAGAAACAGATAATAGTCAGTGGTAAGAAGTTTATAAAAAATGAGAACAGCAAGTAGACAAAGAAAAGTAGTTCCAAATACCTAATACAGAAAGAAGGAGAAAAGCCAACACATCCAAAATGAGGATGGTGAATCAGGCAACCAGTTTTGGCTCTGTGAAGTATTTCTGTTATCGTTTTCCTGCAAAACACTTCTGAACCAGTTCATCCACTTATGTGGGTACTCCGTCTCAGCAGAACTGAAACAGCTAATTTCTTCCTTGAGACAGATGAATACTGGCCTTGAGGATCTGCCTGCACTGCCACAACCAACCAACCAAAAAGTGTCAGCATATGAACTGAACTATGGAAGGGATACAGAGGCAAGGCACTGTGTCAGGGTTTGAGAAGAGTGGTTGGTGGTAAAAGTGAATGAAAACAGAACTTGAGACTACACCCCACCAGAAGGAAATTGAGGACCACAGGAGAAGTTTTTTGTGAGACAAGCTCCAGAAAGCGATGAAGATCAGGTAAGCGTGCATGTGCAGCCATGCTGCTAGCAGCAGAGTTACAAGCTGATCCTGTTGGGAAGCTCAGGATTACAGGGAGCTCCAGGGTGCTAATCCCCACTGAAGAAAGATCCTGGGGGAGAGGGGAAAGTGTTTCTTTACAAGGAATGGACTCCATCTAGCAAACCTGAGTCTTTGAGAATGAGGATGTGCAATTCACAAAGGAAAGACTCCGCAAAATTTTTTAATTGTTTAGAGGTCTTTTTTTCAGTCAGTTTACATGTATCCTACAACCCACAATCACCGTCAAACGATGGGGAAAGTAATCATATCTATTTGTGTAACTGCAGCACCAGAAGGCTAGGATACCCCTGCCTGTTAACAAGGAATCCTTTCAGAAAGTACCCACTGACAGTCTGGCAACACCAGCTAGAAAATCCCTGTTATGAGTAGAAATACAAAGTAGAAACACAAAGTGATATATGTAAATAAATGTATTTCATTAATAGAACCATGGAAATAAGCAGTAGTATAATATGGTGAGTATGAATTCAACACAAGTGATCTATCAAATCGTTTGCGGATATCACAGCTCCCTGTTTTTTGACGGGATTTTTTTTGTAACCTTCACCTAAATTAACCGCAGAGTGAAGACTAACATCTGTTTGAATGATAATATTTTCTCCTATGGAACTAGAAAAAATATTTTTAAATATTTGAGTCCAAGCTGTCTTCCAACTTAACAAACATAAAATGCTTTTTTGTGACAAGTAACACATTATGACCTGGAAAAACAGCCTTAAAAATATTTTGGGATATTTCAGGAGTAGTCTAAATGTCTCAATACCAATGACTTCTTTTTGGAATAAAGTTGAAAACTAAAACAGATTATCCCAGTTTGGTCGTTTGTTATATCACGACTACAGCCTTTTCCAATGCATACACTCATACAAATTTTTGCAAAGAAATTCACCATTTGTTTCATTCTCTTACTGTGTCTATATGCAGCAACCTAGAACATCTAAACTACCTACATAAATTGTGAGAGGAGATAATTCCATTCTTAAAACAGATCTTTTTGTAGAAAAAAACTGTGGATCTTTATTCTTTAATAATGTATCTTATTCCTATACCTTATACCCAGTGACACTGATAAGATTTCTGTGAGAACAAATGGATGAAACTAGTCCTGTTCCGTGCCTGTAGCACTTTGGAGATGATTATTTCTTTTTGTAGTCTTCCAGTTATAATTTGTAAGACAGTATCTTCCATGTTTCCTTGCCAATTCTATGCAACTGACAAACAGTGCTAATCTAAACAAGATTTTTTAGTTTGCTCAGTAGGAGCGGCAACTGTTAATTTTTTTTTCTTTTATTTTTTTTTACACTTTCTTTCTGTACACTGTGCTACATTTATCACAGTCAAATTACTGTTAAACTCTTGCTAATTCCAGTGACAGCATAAAAATACTTTGCAGTTCTGTATGTAGTGAAAGACTTTGATTATACGTACCTCTGAAAAGAAAACAGACAGGATGACTAGGCTGATCCAGTGAATTATTCCTGCAAACTGTGAAGCACTTGAAACTGCAATTAACACAATACAATGAAGCATCATTATAGTAGCAGAATGCAACTTACGTTTAATATAATTAGTACTGCTACAACTTACATATGGATGAAGCTTGCTTTCTTAAATTTTGTAATAGAAGTACCAGAAAGGGGATGGGATGTAATGGGACATGGAACTCCAGCCCTGTCAGCTGCTCACCCTAATTCAGGCCAGCATGTTAGCAGCCACAGCAGCTGTTCATGGGAGTTTTTACAGATAAGACTGCCGGTAAGTGCTGACATACACATTTTGGGTCTTTGATGCTCTGTCACTGCTCCATGCTCTCACTCCATGCACTGCTTTAGTACGAGATGTATGACTAAATCCTGTATACCTAAAAACCCAGAGTTAGAATCCTGTAAGGAAAAAGAATGCTCTACTATCCCCACAACATTCCTTGTATTCAGTCTTTTGACAATTCAGCTCAGAAGACCAGTAATTATCTGGAACAGGTGCTTAAAAACTAGTGCTCAAACTGGGCTTCAAAATACTTTTCTATCATCTAAATAAATAACCTAGATTGGTAGACTTTTGTACAGCTCTCCAGATGTGGCATGACAGCTGTGACTGGCTCAGAATCCCATTCCTCTCAGAGTCAAGTTTGACTCTAGGAAAACTATAGCGAGAGAAGCAACAGAAAGAACCAATGTCATTGTTAATAAGATCAAATCTTAACATATTAATTTTAAGAAGTTTGTGAAATATCAGCAATTCTAATTTGTACAACAAACATAATGTGACTATTTTTGTACAGTCTATTTCAGGAAACGTGGCTGTCATGGACAGCTTTGTCTTTAAGCAAGTTTCTACGAGAACACCCAAGAAAGTTACAGTACATGAAATAAAATTCCAGTTTAAGTAATTGGTTAAGACACACAATTTCCCTTGTAAGCACTCTTTTTCAGCAAGACAGTAGCCATTAAAATCACTTATGTTCACTTCATTTCAAACTCCTCCATGAAAAGAAGTCTGTAAAGGGTAAGTTAAAATGGTAATTTATGAAACTCTGGATTCTACACACTAACTTCCCATATAGGTACTCTTTATGCATGCAGATTGTTGAGGTAGTTATTCCACTTTCAAAGTGGAATGACTTTGAACAAAAGTCCTTTCAGGAACTGACTAGCAGGAACACTCAGGAAAACTTATCTGAATTTATTAGAAGTATGATTTTACAGAGTACTAAAGCCTTGCACAGACACTCACTGGCATTAAATCAGGCTTTCATTTGATTCAACTTATTTTGCTTTGTAAGTAAAATGAAATAAACTCAGACAAATGAGTTTGCTGCAAGACTACATAAGAAGCTCTATGATATGGGTTGCCTTTATGGGCTTAAATGAATCTCTTGAAATCTGGAAGATTCCTTAATAAGTAAGTTCAACTGAAATTCTGTGATCAAAGTTCCCTTCATTGCTGGCAAAACAAAGCAGAAAGCTGAAAGGGTCCAGTATCTGAACTGCTGGCAACTCCTACTCTGAAGGTCACATGCTCTCAAGTTTGGAATAAGGGAATGAAGACAAAAAATTCTGTCTTTACTTCAGGGTATTTGTGAGTCTACCATCCCTACAGCAGACAGATTAAAATAGTCTGTGCGGTCTTGCAGTTTCAAAGAATTACTGTGTAACAGCAAAGTTTAAGGCAATTGATGGCCGTGTGCATAGAGATGCAAGACTGTGACAGAATTAACTAAGTCCCAAGAACATACAGGGCATGCACTAAATAAAGCATCTTATTTTAAAATTAAAACTGATTAAAATGGGAAGGGGAGGGAAGGGATGTAGGAAGAAATCAGGATACAAAGAAAACTTCGTATGGGCTGCCACTGGAACTCTCACAGCTGGGCTTGATGAGAGAGAGTTTGCTGTTGTGCAGCAGAGGAACTACTTTAAAATGAAACAAATGGGCAAAATATAATACATTTAACTTTCCCAAGACACTGTCTTTAGAGGGTGGCATAAAGAACAAGAAATGGAAACCATTTGTAAGCTGTTTCTCCAACAGCTCTCGATTGACATACAAGGCTCTAGCTGCCCCTTAGTGGACAAAAAAGATATAGCAACCACGAATTTGGAAAGAAAATCAATTTCTGATGCTGCACTAACTGTAACAGAGCACTGGATGCGCTGCCAGACAGTGTGCAATTAAATTGCCAGTAAAACAGTAAATTTGAAAAAGCCTTCCAAGCAAGAAGCTTTTGTACAAGAGCTGAATCACTAGCCCATACACCAAATCTGGATATTTGCCTCTTCCAAAACACTCCCTTTCAAAAATGCAATGAAAAACTACAAAAACGGGAGAAGGGTCTTCTCCAAGAGGCGCTCACCCCTGCTCTGTGGTGGTTTGAATACATCACTGGGATTCAGTTTGAGGCAAAGCACCTAAGCTATTCAGCTTCTACTTTTATCTGGAACAGAGTTTCACATTTGTTGAACTTTTAACCTTTTTTCCCCCAAATTGTAGCTAAAAGCCAAAAAGTTCTGCTTTATTTGACATTTTGCATGTCTGGTGCTACGGGGAAGAAGTGAATGCAAATCCAGATGCTTTTTAGTCATGAAGAAGATGGTTCAGTATAAAATTCAGAGTACAGCCAACCTCAGACTATCTCCTCCCCCTTTCCCTCCCTTTCCCATCTCCTCAAAATGTATATCCAGGAGGGGAGGGATGAAGAATACATCCTGACAAACCCTGAGTGGCCATTATAGAAGCTTGTATTACCAGCGCCTGCTTTCAGTGGATGTTGTTCTTGATGATGATTTCCTGGCAGATACAAACCATACTGCTTCTGCAAGGAGCAGGCAGCAGATGCTCACTGCATGGTCTGGGCAAGCCCTGAACCCGTTCTGACTGAGGCACTGCTGCACCGCAACGTGCACTTTCTTTGCACAGCTATGCATGTACTCAGACAGGGCCCTGATCCAGCAACCAAATGGACAGGAGCGGAGCTTTCAGCTTCACAGTTTTCAGGAAGGCCTGATGCCTTTTACAGACACACCTGCTGTAGTTGATTGCAGAAGGAGGGCAATACTAAGATGATTTCCTGAGTAGCATTCCCCCAAAACTACTGAAGACGAGAAAGGGACAGCAGGCTCTATATTTCTGAGGAGTGGGGGTTGGAACCTGCCATGACCCTCTTTTTTTGAAATGAGGTGCAAGTGACTTGATATACATCTATTTCTGCATTTGCAAAACATCACAAGGTATTAAGACATTATTTTGTTAATGCATGTGAACAGCTTTGAAGATAGGACTAAAAAAGCTGATTATAGGACAGAGACCTATATAAAAGACCTATTACATGTCCTCTGCTTTCTGGGGTTTCTAATTCCGGCATGAATATGCTTTGTGATAAAATACCCTAAAAGGTCTCTGTCCTTTTCCTGTGTGTGACCTACACACTTGCAAATGTGGTCTCCATCACTGGCACTGACAGTTTTATGTATGGGAGAAGTGTGCACAGTGCAACCAAAGACTGCACTAAAAGTATGAGAGGAAAATGATGCTCTCAAAATGCCACAGCCAAAGAAAACACCAGTTTGTTTTGTTGTTTTTTTTTTAAAAAAAGGAGGCTCCCTAAGTAATTACAGTCTCTAATGTGGATTAGCAGTTGTTATTATGAACAAAATTGGCAGTGATGTGCTGTAACATGTCCTAATGCATTGGTTGATTTCATATAGCACAAGGAATCATTTAAAACCGTAATTACATTTTTGAAAAACATAATTATGGCCTAATGGCTTTTTAAAACCTTAAGGTAAGTGACACACATTCCTCATATGACACAACTGCAATACTTGTATCAGCCCCACCAAGACAGCCTTTATCTGATTTAAAACAAAATAGAAGGTATTCAACGTAACAAAGGCAAGAAGCCTGATGGGTTGATGCATTAGTTAAAACGCAAAGTAGCAACATAGAGCAGAATGGGTCCTTTCTCAGGTGCTGAGAAAATCCATACAGGCTGGGGCAGTGAAATCACCTGGCTTGACCAGACACCTATAGGTCATGCACAAGGCGTAAGCTGCAGAGCTTTTAAGAGTATCACATGCACTAGACACATAGAGGAGGAATGATCCCTAAAAGAAAGCCTTCTTCAGAAAATAAATGGTAAGAAAGCAGGTGCTTCCAGAGAAGAGTCTCCAAAACTGTGTTGAAAATCTAAGAGAAATCAACAGAAACAGTTTTTAAACTCTGGCTCTACAGGAAGTGACATTTCTCTACATTAACAGAAAGATGTGGCACCTCAATAAATACTCTTGAAAGCTTCTTCCTCATTCAATTTTTAAGGACTTACACCCATAATTAGCATTCCTGACTTTTTTTGAAGGTAGCAGACTTGTCCAAATTCTGGGCTTCCTCATCCAAAATGGTAAATCAACAGAGACTACAGAAAATAACAACTGTAACGGAGTGGCCATGTTCAGAACAGTGTGTGCAGTATAGACAGACAGGGGTGTAAATGGTGGGCAACGGTGTGGAAAGACAGCTTAGTCATTTATTCATCTCACAGGGTTTATAAAATAGCTGCAATTATCAATAAAGTCCCCTAAAGTAATCTTAATAAAACTGCAATACCTAAATCTTTACAGTGAAATCTAACTCCACTAGTATCAATTGACAAATCACAAAAATAAAAGGACTTCAACAGAATACAAAGTTCGTTTGCTCAGTTTAAAGTTGCCATAGAAGATACCAGACCGTGACTCTCTCATGCTATGTATTCTTGTATTTATGGGATTGTCTGAACCCCATCACTGCCATTTCAACATATCTGAGATTCTATAGAGATGCTAGAGGCTGCTCGTCAACATTTAGCATAGGGAAAAATGTAGCTGGTATTTGTGTTCATGTCAGCTTTGTATCATAAAAGCAAAAAAAAAAGGTGGGGGGAATGGAGGAAAAGAGCAGTAGAAAAAAAAAGATGAATTAGGAAGCAAAACAGCAGCATTAAAATTTCCATTGTGGAACCTGCGTAGAGTGAATTCAGATAAAGCAAAACTCCATTTAAGCTATTGTTTGACTCCCAGTGTATTAGCAAAGTAGAATGAAAATCTCTATCATTTCAGTGCATTACAAGATAGAAATCCATAATTTCAATTCCTACCCACTCAGTTGAAGTAAATTAATAATAGAGATAGTACCAAGTTCATCGCTTCTGTCTATCCACGTGCACATGAAAAGTATCAGAGATTAGTGACGCACAAATGATCTTTCTTCAGTGTATACAGTGTGTCTGTAAGACAGACCTTTTCCAGTACTAATGACAATATGTGCAGATCTCTGCACGTACACTCTACTTGTATCCTTTGAAAATTTGTCCTGTACTGAATTTGGTCAGCAAAATAAGGAAGAGACTGACTTCACTATACCAAGGTTCCACAAAAACACATTTCTTACCTAGCCTAGTAATCATTTAAATGGTAGGAAAAAAAAATCCCCACCATCCTCCCCCCCTTCAAACACCTCCCAGCACGTTAAGCCTTTATTTCATCAAAATTAAAAAAAAAATAATAATCCTCCTACTCACACTGGAGAAGCTTTATATCTATTAGGAGTTCCAGAGTCAGAAGAATCACCACCAATACTACACAGGCTACCAGGAAACTGTTGAGGCTTGCACTGAGCAAAAATACCTGCCACACAGCTGCTCGTCTCCCACAGCATGGTTTTAGCCAGTTAGATCTAAGGAAATAAAATTAAGAGGAAAAACAAGAAAAGAAAAGAAGAAGTAGTGAAAAAGGAAGAGAGCTAAAGAGCAGTGAACTCAAAATTACAAGCTCTGCTGTTATGGACACACTCAGCAATAATGTACAAAGACTTTTCAAAACTCACTTTTATTGGTTTCTTTACCAAGAAAAACACTTCACAAAAACCTTCACCCTGGGGATCTTGTGTGGCTCTCTAACCCTCTGGAGCGTACCGGTGTTCAAGTGCCTTCCAATGCACTGAGTAATGCAACCCTAATTATCATACGTACTTTTCTACTTTCTTCCTGTCTTACTATTTTTCATGTGTTTTTATTTTGACACACATGCTGCACTCACTTATCTGCGAGTACCAAGGCATAGCAGGACTCTGCTGCTAGGTTAGAAGCTAATGATGTTTTTTAAGAATTTCTCTGCTATTGAATTTTATGGTCATGCACCTTTATCCCTGTTCTAGTACGAGACAAATCAGACAAGAGCTGCCAAATTTGGTTTGCAGCAATTGGTCCATGACATCATGGAAAAGAGCAACAGGAATCTGGAAAACACCAAAGAATAAGCTCAGTGACTCCACAGCTACACCTATACTAGCAAATATACACAGCCTGGCAAAGTCAAGCCACTGGCCAAGGCTGTCTAGCTTGTCTACTTGTCTAACTCTCACCAATCTGTTTCCAGACCAGGCCAAAAAGGACCTTCCCAGAGTTTGGGGTAGCACAGTTTTGGGGACAGCATACGCCAGGGACTGCTCTCAAACCTAGTTTAGATGAGGTCACCTTGTTTTGGAGGAAAAAGGTTTAGGCAAGATGAAGGGAGCTGTGAGGAGGCTAGGAGGACCTCTGGAAGGAAGTTGCATCAGTAAATGTTGCACTAGTATTGTGCTAATGCAGATACACATTTCCAAGTGGGTTGTTAAATTTTTTTTTTTTTTTAAATATTTGTAATAGGAATAATAGTAGCATGGACTTCAGAAGCATAAAGCCCATCCTGATACTTGTTTTCTCCTAAAATCCCCCCACAGTTTCACTTTGATACAGTATTGTATCATTTCTCATCATAGCATTTTGTAATGTTCTTCTACTGGCCCACCTCTGAAAGTTCTGATGCTTGCCTGACACTTCATGTTTTCAAAGCACTGTAAATACACATTAGCTAATAAAGAGCTGACATGATTTATTAACTAGGGTTTAAGAAGCTGCAAGCATACAGAAGTGTGGTGCAGTAACCACACTGTCTGAACTAAAGTATCAATACACAGAAATCAATGGTATACAAGAAGATATGATGATACTGATCAATTCCAAATAAACAGCTCTAGACTCAATAACTCATGTTACAATCAAACACTTGGAAAAACATAGCAAAACATTCCCTGACATACCCACACTCAAAAATGAGGGAGAAAGTGATGCTAAGCGGTGCTCAGAGATTTGACACTTTCAAGCAGCTTCTCAGAATTAAGCATATCAACTAAACACTTGTACTCAGATTGCCTGATTACCTGACCGTAAAAGACCTCCTCAATTGACTCTTAAAACTTCAGAGAAGATTTGACAAGTGTTACTATCAGGAACTTGCCCTTAGTTTAACTTTGTTATGGTTCTAGCCTGAATGCAGAATGCACTAGATTTTAAATAGGTATTTTTAAAACATAAGGAAAAAAAGGCATTGGGATAGGGCCTCTTTGCAAACTTGATCTTTTAATGGATTTTATTTTACATCATCTCAAAACAGGATAACTTGTCTTTCTGCAATTGGTATTTTGGGGTTTGGGGTTTTTTTTTTTTTTAAGATCTTTCTAAAAAGAATCCTAGGGAATGGCCCTGTTTAAATAGAACAGTTTTTAGTTGTATCCTCTTCCTACATTTATCTTCCCATTTCCAGAAAGACCCGTTTTGCCAGCATTTTAATACTGCACGGCAGTTTTTCCTCTTTCCTATTCTCAGAATGATCAGTAGAGGGCCTAAGTACATTCCTTTAAAAGCTCTACGTAGTCGAGATTTTCAAATATACCAAATGTACCAGTAAGAATAGTCAACTATGATACTCAGTACACATTACATATAGCCACGATAACCATTAGTTATAGAATGCTAAAGAATGTAAAGTTATTCTGTCTGTGCATTACCAATATTCCACGGATTCCAAAAAGCTTCTGAATGAAACTATCAGTTTACGATTGGAAAAGCAATCAACTTAAGAGGTCGAGTGCAGATCATCTGCATGTTTACACCTATATATCACTCATAAAAATATATAAATTGATTTCAAAGACACAAAAGTGTTTGAAATTTAAGCACTGAAAAAGCACCTCCAGTTTGACATCTTAATTTATTACACCAAGGTGCATTTGTTCAACACTTGTGCTGTGAATGGACAGTGATTAGCATCTTCACACCACTGCCTAGCAGACCTCTTCCCAGACCTCCTCCAAGTCCTCTGAATCCACTGACATTAACAATCACACTGTGCTCTAAAAGGAGCACTGGATGGTTTCTTTCCTGGGCGCTGCTTAGCTAGCTCATTCCCTGCTACTTCTACACTCCTGTATAGTAGAGTCCTGATCTTGCCTTGGGTTGTTTTTCCGTTTTTGGGGTTTTTTTAGTTCTTACCTCTTGTAAAGGATAGACACTAATAAAAGGAACTATAATCCAACTAGAAATATATTTTAGATAAACCTGTTGACATGCTAACCACACTGACTCCTAATACACAAATCTCCTCATCTCCTTCAACCCTGTTAACTGTCTTAGTAGAGTTGTATCTCTCCCTGCTGATGTAAGGGCTTATCTATTCAACAGATGAGAAATCTGGTATTTGAGAAAAACAAATCCCTACCAGAATTAGTGTGGGTTTAAACTTACCTTCCAAATCCTGGCCATTTCCCCTGCGATACTGCAAAGCTACACTAAGTTTAAAGCTCAGATTAGAAACTCAGCTACACAAACCTTTCAAAAAAATAAAAGTTAATTTACACAGCTCATAACTTCATGAAGAGATTACATACTAACCATTGTCCTGGTTTCGGCAGGGATAGAGTTAATTTCCTTCCTAGTAGCTGGTACAGTGCTGTGTCCTGGATTTAGGACCAGAACAATGCTGATAACACACCGATGTTTTAGTTGTTGCCAGGTAATGCTTACACTAGTCAAGGACTTCTCAGTTTCCCACCTCTACCGACTGAGAAGGCTGGAGGTGCACAAGAAGCTGGGAGGGGGCACGGCCAGGACAGCTGACCCCAACTGCCCAAAAGGACATTCCATACCATGGGACGTCATGCTCAG
>NW_008795250.1:174349-187160 GCF_000699145.1 Aptenodytes forsteri | reverse complement strand
GTGTATTATTATTATTATTATTATTATTACATTATTATTATTATTATTTCAATTATTAAACTGTTTTTATCTCAACCCACGAATTTTTCTCACTTCTACTCTTCCAATTCTCTCCCCCATCGCACTGGGGGCTGGGGGGGAGGAGCGAGCGAGCAGCTGTGTGGTACTCAGTTGCCGACTGAGGTTAAACCACACCACCATATACAAGTAAAACACCTTTTTCCCCTCACTCCAGGGGGAAAAAAAAAAAAAAAGGGTGCCCTATTTTGTTCAGAGAACAAGTACAACTTCTTTCAGTGTCCTGACTGTGTTGTCTGTGGATGTCATGCACTATATGGATCAAGTAAAGTATGACTTAGGACAACTTTACTGTGCGACTTCAAACAGGTTCATTAGGTACCTCAGTACTCCATCTCTAAAACAGGAATATTATTTACCTTTCTTACAATGCCTGGATGAAGTAAATAAATGTACTAGCATGGGAATTTCTTGGTTGATGGTGACACAGGGCTGTAAAGTTTTGTTATGAGACATTAAAATATATTTAGTGGAATTTTACCAGGGTAATTCTTTTTAAAGGTACTTTCACACATGGCTTTGTGGAAAACCGATCTGTCATCATCACTGCTAGTTTTCTTAATAAACAGCTTGGAAAAAAGAACATAAGGCAAAACTGGGAAAGGTTTAACATATTTATTTGGTAAGGAACCACTACAAACAATTTGTTCAAGCTGTTAACAGCTGCCATTGTTTCTATTTTCTGGTCTTGCAAACAAATACCCCAAAATCTGCATTATACCTTACCCTGTCTTGGTTTTTTTTGTTTTTTTGTTTTTCTTTTGGCTAAACAGCAAGTGTTTGCATCTCACAAGATGGCTATGATCAGAAAACAGAAGGATGGATGAGATCCAAATCACTATCTGAAGGAGTAGAAAGGCCATGGTCAGGAAGCGACAGAAACACAGAAAGGCTAAGTAACAATACAAAACCTGGCTGAGACAAAACAGACAGCAGAGCCTCACAGCAGGCTTACAGGTAGCAGCTGTTGCCTTGAGCAACTCCAAGGAACAGATAGAGCTCTGCACCCCTTTCCTGGACTTCTCCTACAAGCTTAGTTTAACTACAGAAGTTTAACTATTGAGAGCACCCTCATCCTTTTTTCCCTGAAAGTGTTACTATTTCAAACCCCATGACATTTCTTGGAGGACTGCTGCAAAACTCTCTTGCTCAAATGGCAAGAAAGATTCCCCCAGTTTTCTGCCTAAACTCACACATAGCCAGTTTATACATATTTGCTCTTATGCCAATATTGTTCTTTAGCTTGATTAGTTCTTTTCCCTTGCTGGCATTTTGTCCATGATGCATTTATATACAGCAATGACATCCACTCACGTAATTTAATTAAAGCCCATGCCTTTTGTAAAACAAACAGTTTCTATAACTGTCCTAGTAGTCCCTTCTGCATGTGAATACAGACAACTAGAGCAGTACATAATATTTTAGCACAGGTTTAATTAAATGAATGCTTCCCAGCTCTATTTGAAGTACTTTATGCTTTCTAGGATCATTTGTGCCTTCTTTATAGGTGTGTATCACACCGTTTGCTCACCGACACCCTGTGATTACCTGGTATATTACTCCTCTCATTAGAAAATTGCTTATTAGGCTTTTCCTTTTTATGCTAAAAGTCTTTAGCGAAATATTAACATCATGATCAAAAACAACCTTTAAGAAACATAGAAACAGCCATACTAAGTCAGAACAAAGGCTTGGAATCCTGTCTCCAATAGTGGCCATGAGCAGATGTCTCAAGATGAATAAGAACACAGCAAACATGTAATACTTCCCCTTAAAACTCTCACAGCATCCAACTATTTCCAACTTGGTGACTTCCCGAGACAGATGTGGTTTCTCAGATTCTACTTAGTAACGTTCAATGAATTTCTCTTCCACAAACTTGTCCAACGTCCCCTTAAGGCTAGATAAGACATTAGCAGCCACCCATCCTTTAGAAAGGAGTTCCACACATCTACTGCCCTTTGTGCAAAAAGCAACCTCTTTTTGTTTCTTTTGAACTGGGCCTTCATCTATTAATGTACCCTAGTACCTGTACTGGGGGGGGGAGCGTGTCAAACCTTATTTGAACCTCTCTGTGTCACAGATTTTGTAATCTCAATCAAATCTCATGTCAGCCTTCTCTTTTCCAGACTGAAGAGTCCTAGCTTACACAGTAATCTCCGATGGAAGTCGTACCACATCTTTGATCACTGTTTTCCTTTCAATCTTTTCCAGTTCTTTTATATCTACCATATCCTTTTTGACAGGGACCAGAACTACACTCATGTTCAAGATGTGGGCAAAGCTTGGATATATAGAGAGGCACAACAACAGCCTCTCTTTTATTCTCTACTCCTTTTCCTAATGAATCCTAACACCCGATTCACTTTTAGACTGTTGCTCAGCATTTAGCTGACCTTTTCATGAACTCTCCTTCCAGACTAATACTCCTCTTTTCCACATTTCTCCTTTGTCCTATTGCTTATCCATCTTTCAATTTTTGCACCAAGCTGTATCTTCTCCAACTTAGACAATTCCAGTGTTAAGTCAGATAAATTAGACCCATGTCATTTCCACTCTCCAATAAAAAGCTTTGCAAACAGTAGTCTGTGGGCTATAACTATTACACTTCTACCCACAAAAAGTATCGGGGAAAAGCAAGGTCTGTTGGAAAAATACAGAAAAATCTACAAACCAAAAAAGTCTGAAAATCACTGAGCTAGAAAATTAATTCTTTTTTTTACTTATAGTAGCGCTCCCTCTACCAATTGGTGTTACTGATAAAAGACATTAGAGGGACACACTTAACGGATTTAGGTACTAGGATAAACACAGTAATGAGCTATTCTGGAAAACGTAATTTATAAAGATAAACACTTAAAAGGATCTGTACAGAAAAAGAAGTTTCTAAAACACTGAATGTCCCTGTAACATAGCCCAAAATTTCATGTATTCTCTAGTGAAGATCTGGTCACCTCACAGGTTCTGTTGTGCTGAATGCTCATTTTCTGCTGCAGTGCAGGTCTTAGTTTTGGACCAGAGCACAGAGAGTAGCAGTGATATAGTACTGCACAAAGAACAAATCAGCACTACAGTCTCATTCACTGTATTTTGCTGTTAAGATTTTGCACCATTTTTCTGGATTCAGACTGTAGCTGGCAGCTAAAAATAAATTAAAAGTCACTTTTGTAAATACAAGGAGCTTGCTCACTACATGAAATAGTTCTGCCATCCAAAACCTTTGCACTTTATCTCGAGCTTGGACCTCATTATTCACCATGTATCAACATCATGTGCACCTCATGCAGATCCTGGAAATTATTCACCATGTATCAACATCATGTGCTCCAGGATCTGCATGAGGTGCACAGAACTTTTCAGAAAAGGGACTGGTTTTTAATTATGCTGCCAGATAAAGACAAGAAAAGCAGAAAACGAGAGAAATGTGAGAACTTGGTCCATTCGAGTTCTTTTAGTTAAAGCACCTTTAAGCTTTGTAGAAAACACAAGTAAAATACCTCAAAGAGATCAAAATAAGAACTGAAAGATGAATAGGAAAACCAGAAATAATGGCATCTACTTGGTGCAATTACAGAAGACAGACTGAAGGAACAGACATCCTTTTCTCCCAGGATGGGTGAATACATTCATCAGTGAAGGCTTGCAACCAATTTAAAATTAAAAGCTCACAACTCTTTCCTGTGTTAACTTCTGAATCTCTGTAAATCTCTGTTCAGTTTTGGTTTCCCTTCCTTTTTATCTCTCTCTCTATCCCTTCCTACAGTTTTCTTTTTTCAGATACTCCTACTGTTTAACGCACTTTCTAGCTGCGACCAAACAAATCTAAGGCTATGAATAGATGATCATAAATGATTAAATTACAATGGCATGACTATTTACAGCTAATGTCAAGTGAGTCACATCAATTGTATGAACTCCCAACCTTTACTGCTGGTGATGTAAAACAGTATTTGAAAGCACCTTCATGTTTCAAATTTGTTTAACATAAAAATTCAAGAGCTGCAACTGAAAATAAATACAACAAATAATTTAAAGTTATTGTATCTCTCTCCCCTTGCTTCCCACCCCCTTTAAACACAGATCTTTATCGAGAGACAGGCTCACTGCCCAACTGCACATTCACAAAAAAAATACAGTCTGTTGTGCAACTGTCTGTAAATTCTTTTACAATTTATTGTGAATGATACATCCTAATTGGAACTTAAGGAAAATACAGGAAGGAGAGCTTTTCCCTATCCCTGCTTGTCTTTAGCACACACGTACCACTTCCTGCATGTTGTCAATTTTCCAACTATTCCCCATCATTTCTATTGGTCATTGATGCAAAAATAGAAGAGAGAAAGTATTTTTTGGAAAACAGAATACTTGATTGGAAAAAAAAGAAATTAAGAGTGGCACTTAAAGCTAATGTTAACATTTAAAAATCTCCTTAGCTTTCTGGGTGATTAGTGTCCTTAAAGAAACATTTACATATTCTTTTCATGCAAACCGAGTTCGATGCAGACACAGCCTCTCCAATAAATTCACAGACACGAAGAAAATCAGCAACTTTGCTGCTGCTTTTTGTACATGAGTATCACCTAATCTGTTACAGATAGGTAAGAAGTGTACACCACGTGTTCTTGGCATCCAAGGCACATTTTTTGAATGAGTTTATTTCTCATATACATGTCTCCAGCCTATGCCTCAATCATTTCTGCAATGCCTAAGCATGGACTACAGTGCATAGCTGGGATATCTAAGGTTGATTCTAACAAGTTAACTGCAGGGCAGATCAGTGGGACTAATAAGTAATGAACATCATACGCATATTGGTTCTGAGAACCAAGCTACTATTTCTTCACAGTGCCACACAGGGTGGAAGAGATATACCTTTATAAATAGAGATTGCTATAGTCACATAAAACTCAAAATGTTTTAGTTACGTATCGTTGGCATTTATCAGAAAATTTCCTTTTTCTGAAGAGTAAGACTCATAGCTCTATTAACACCAGGCACATCAGCCTCACTGCAGCTAGGAAGCAAGCCAGATGCAGGAATCCCTCCTATCCCACATGCGGAGACCACAAGCACCTTACTCCTCTTCAGTGCAAAGGCGGCAATGCCAGCCCACCCACTTGATTTATATGAGTGAGAATATTTGCAATGCAGATTCCATCCAACTTAACCAACTTCCATCATGTAAATCTTTGTACTTTCCCTATTTGAGGAGTCTACAGAGGGAAAAAAAATTTTGCTCATCCCACATTAGAAGACAACACATTTTGTGTTTTGTTTGAGGGTTTCTGGGAGAGTGGAAAGGTTTTTCTTGCCTGATTACCCTTTCACTACTTACAGGTGTACTTCAGGGACAGGCTTAATGCGCTGTCTAATCTGCCATCCTTTCTTTGTTGCCTAGCACAGGGATCAGCATTGTAAACTAAATTTCTGACAAAAACAGCTCAAACTGTCCACAAAATTCCTTCAACAACACTGACAGATGGGAACTGACTGCCCTGAGCATTTGATATGATAGAGCAAAGACACATCAAACTGCACAAAATAAGGTTTTTATTCCAGTATCTTTAAAGCCATGTGAATGTCAGTTTACATATGGTCTGTCTAACAAAAGACAGACCATAATTTTCCTTTCTTTTTGCTTTTCCTTTTCTTTTTTTCATTTCTCATGGGAGGGGTAGCTAGTCTGATGCCATCTGAGAGTCTCCAGGCACACAAAGAGGGCTGAGCTATGACCCACCTATTCCTGGTTGCATATTAATATTGGGTTTATTGAGAGAAACATTCTCTCAGATGAAACAAAAAGCTCCCCTAGTTAGCAACCAGGTTAAATTTGTGTTTGCGCTTGGACCCTGAACACCTTCTGGCCTTAAAGAAGGAAAGTTAGAGGAAAGCCTTGGGGTGCACAACACCCATTAAATCAGAAGACTCCTTTAATGCCCACTCATTCATCTCTAGTCTGATGTCTCTCTTGTTGCTCTGTGCATGGAGATGGAGACTTACTAGTGATGAAGTGTGGCAACCCACATCAGGAACTAGGGATTGTGGACAATAATGTTGAAAACCACAAGGTCATGGACAGATGCAGCTTGTAACAACAAGCCAGCATTTTCCAAGCACAGGGATGTGCCAGACCTTCCTGATGCAGAGCCTTGCAGTTAGAACAACTACAACTTGCCTAGATCAGCTACAGATCTAGAAAACAGAGCCATACAGAATATATGCAGGTCATACAGGTTGGCACCTTCCCTGAAATTCTCAGGGAAAAGTATACAGAAGGTAACACCTGGAGTCTGCAACAAAGGCAGACTGCCAGGGAGGGGAAGATGAGTCCTACATCACATTTTAGTACTCTCTGGCATTAGCAGTATCTTCTGGTATCTCCACCTGCAACCTGTATGGCAGCATTGGCGTAACAGAGCTTCACAGTTACGAATATGGATGCTGGCAGAAACCACAGGGACTTAGACATTTTCTGCCACCTCCTGTGCTGCCCTTCCCACATCATTCTCCTCATACATGAGGGAGATGTAGCTGTCAGTTCCTGTACCAAACTGATCTGACCCACCCTATCTCCTTCTTACTCAGGTGGAAGTCAGTCACATCTAACAAGGCCATGAGAAAGAAATTACACCACATTCATAAAACCAGACATATTCCCAACTAAGCCATGAGGTGGTATGGGGACAGTATTTTACTTTTTCTGCTGGGCTTCTTGAGCTCAGCTCTGCTCCTAAATTTCACAGGGCATCAGTTGTGATCAGTGCTTCTGAAAGGAAAAAGCCACCATTCCCACAAGGCAGATGCAGTCCTGGGACTCAGTTGAACATACTCAGCCAAAATGCATTGAGACGTACAAACTAAAGCTCTGAATTTTCTTCAGAGAATCCACTCTACAGCTGGGAAGTCTGGATGGCACCTGCTTATTTCTGTTCAGACTGATAAAGCCACAAAAGAAGCCTGTGTGAAGGAAGAGATCTCTGCTGAGGAAAAGAATGACAAGTCTATTTCCATGCTTAAGACTGCAAAGCTGCTCAAACAGTTACAATGAAAGATCTGTGCACTTTGGCACAGTGAAGAATTGAGTTTCAGATCATAAAAATCAGTAAAAATGCATATTTGAACTAAACTGGTATTTACTCAGCACCAAAATAGCCTGAGGGTTACACCTGCATACTCAAACTAATTTTCAAGTGCCTCTTTTGCTATGCAGGGTATTTTATGTTACAGTTGTACCATACTTATATAACCTACTTGAAATGTATTTCCCCTTGTTTGGAGTAACAACCTTCTGGAGATGTCTCATAAGGTCCAATTTGGAAAGAAATTAAAGGCAAGAGCCTTCCCCACATACTGCTTCCTGACTACCACACAGAATACCTGCTGAGCAGAGATCAAGCAAGTCTCTGCTGATTTCAGAGACAAAACACATTGAGCTGTTAATAAATGGAGGCTTATATAAAGCCTTTTAATATCTTCATCAATTAGAGCTCTATATGACTTACTGTGAAGTGCTTTTAGATGGATCTTATTGACAGTGGAGTATATATACGTTCAGTGCGACACACAGTGGAACAGTAATCACAGAATCAGAGGGGCTAGGCACAAGCGCTCACCTAATCTCTGTCCCAAGGGATGTGAAACTATAGTGTTATCATTCCTGAAATATGCATCTTCTTAAAGACATCTAGCGATTGCAACTCTGTTCCCCTCCTCCCCATACATACCAGGAGTTTAGCCTAGCACTTCGCTACCCTCATTATTCTCTTCTTTGCTGCAATTCCAGCTTTTTACTTCTTGTCCTAAACATCATGGAGATCGGTAACAGACTGTTCTCTTCCTCAGTGAAGTCTCTTATAAGCTCCCCTGAAAGTCTCTTCTCCACATGAAACACAAACAGTTATTTCAATCAGTACTCCACGGCAGGTTTTCCGAGCCTCCAATCATTCTCACTGCCTTCCTCTGGATTCTCTCTAGTTGACCCAAATATTTCATAAAAAATTTAGTATAGCAGTCCACCTACAGCCACTTCAAGCCTGAACCAGGCATAAGGATGACTTCTAGTGTCCTGTAGGACAATGCCACATAAGCTGACACTGGGTTATGTCTGGGCAAATGTTATAAACTGACTAAGATCTTTTATTCCAATAAAACTGGAACAATTGTTCTACGAAAACAGGAGTAATATGTATATACATTATCAAAGACAATGTTCTTATCTAAGCAAACTACGCAATTCAAATCATTCTGTGAAAAGTACACAGTCTGTCCAGGAATCAGCAGTACTAAGTCATTATCTCTCAATCAGGAGATGTACAACTATGTACAAGAATCACAGTAGCCAACTCTCTGTCATCCTGAAACCCTCCTGAAACACCTTTCACAAAGAGCTTTCACCAGGCCATTCTGCTCGTCTGACGGGCTAGATGCTTGGTCTAGTTTTCCCTGACAGAAGGCTTCCAGACTGTGGTCAAATAGCAGCTATGAATCACTTAAAATTATAAAGAGCCCCAAACCAGCACAGATTAGTTATATTAGAAAAGGTCACTTCCATCCTGTGACAAGGGTTTTAAAAAGAGTTTGAGGACAACTATAAAATGAAATTCTGCCCTTTGTACTTACCCTTCTCTTTGGTACTCCTCATCCAAATTTGACAAAAGCTGGGACCCAGCCACAGACAGATCAAGTGCAGCTAAAGGTAGATCTCGATAAGCAAAATTAACAAGCTGTACAGGAGCAATGCTTTTGGTCTCTTCTTCCACTTGTTGTGAAATTATCTCAACTTCTGAAACACCACCTTCTATTGTAGGCCTGAAAACATAATAAGCAAAATAAAAAACCCTCTCTCTCCACACACACATATACATATAAACAATATAAATAAGCAAGCAAGTAAAAATAAGTTAAGAGACAAGAACTTCACAGAATCCTAAAAAGCCAGCAAACTTAAGAGGCCTTTGCAAGGTCATTGAGGAAGGTGTCCTCATTGAGGCGACAGACCAAATCTCTCCAAACTTGTCTTTCGTAGATCCCACTGCAATCAACAGAAACCTCACAGACAAATAAGAACAGCATTTCACTCTGCTGAATCTGCTTCAAAAGCATTAAACGGATGTGTTATAAACAAACAAATACAGAAACAATGCATGAACCCAAAAGCAAAATATTTGTGCAAAACAGAAAGAAGGCATGTAACTATGCCAACTAAAAACTCACTGCTTTGTAAGTTAGATCAGTGAGCAATGAATAGCTAAGCTTATTAATCATTATATACAAATCAACTGTTAACTAATGGATGCAGTTTGACCCCTTTTCCACGGTGGGTCAATATTCAAATAGTTTTGATGGATGGAGACTTTGTTTCATTCAACTAGAAAGGATCATTCTGTTACAAGTTATTTCAAAATAATTCTGAAAGGAGAACAACGATTCAGAAGAATTATGGACTCCTCTATAAAGATTATCTTAACTATCCTTATGTACAGCTTCTAAATATGAACATGTATTCTTCTACCACCCCACTAACATTAATGGGAACTCCATGCAGGTAAAACCAGAGTCTATGTATGCGTCTTCCACATTTATAACAAGATACTACTTATCTAGAAACTCAAATTTTGTCAGCATATTGTCTAGTGCATGTGAAGGATGACCTCATTGTAGGAGAGAGCTTGCATGTCAAGCCCCAGCAGGGATTGATCCTTTGTAGTACCCAGTGAAAGCTGTTTGCTCCATTTGATTCAGAGTAGGTGCAAGCATAAACTTCTCTAGCTTTCTTCCAGGGGAGCTTGTTAACTTCTGAAGAAATCTCAGGCTACTTGTCAGAGGTTTTCAACAACAGGTGTGAAGATACTCTTTTTCCTTAGGGATATAGTTAAAAAGTGCTTAGCACCCTTCCCTGTTATTTGACTGCAAAAGTTGCATTGGTGATTTTGTTTTAAAGAAGCTTATTAAAATTTTCCAGCTATTCAAGCAACCTGAATAACAGTTCTTTTTTTTCCAGAAAAAGATTAATAATTTAGAAGAGTTCTTAACTCATATATCTTGTAAGTCTAAGGATGTGGGTGAAGGAACTAAAAAAATCTATGTGAAAGAGATAGAGAAAGATTCTATTGATCGGAGCCTCACCATCAGACTAACCCTTTCAGATGGAAAACATTACTCCTAAATTAAAAGGAGCTAACTGCTGCCAGCATTACACAAGAAAGTAATTTTAAAAATCGGAAAATGCTGTTATATATCAAGTATTTGGCAGGGAAAGGCTGCAACTGTGTCATACTATGGCAGAAAGTAGAGGTAAAAGGATGTACTATTTGAACAACCTAAAGACTTACTTTATTTTATTGTTCGTCTAACTAATAATGGAAAGTAATGAGATTCATTCATTTCTGACAGAACAGTATTCCCCCGTAAACAATCTGAAATCAGAAGCCCAGAGGGAGGAGCTAATTTTAGCAAGAATTTTCTTCCTTTGATTTTCACCTTTAGTGCTATCCTGTGGACATTTACCTTTACAAGTCCAAGCTGGTTCCATTTTGCACAAAAGAGCATACAATGATCCAATTTCCAGTATTACGAAGGAAAAAGGAAATGGGTTGGTGCAGCCTTCCCTCTCCCAACAGTATTTACCTTCTGTATTCTTAGACAGACTAAATGACAGACATGGTTTATTTGTTTTTCTTTTCAGTCAAATCAGACAAACAGACTGGCATTGGCAAACAGCTTTGGGACAGGTTTGGTGGCAGGAAAGAAAAAAGGCAAACAAATCTGAAAATAATATGACATACTAGTTTTCAGCCACTGTCTGTTAGCAACAGATCAGACATGCTTACAGCATTCGTGTTTTTTCTGCTAATTCACACTCTTTAGACAACCGACCAAATCCTACTACTCCTTCTCAAAATAGCAACTTTTCCTTCCAGTAATACTGATAGAACCCTCTTGACGTCACATCATTCTCCTACAGGTAACAACTTGTTCCCTTCTATTTAAAATAAGTTATAACTATCCTCACATGGTACTTACTGAGGATTGGTCATGTTGGAGGATGCAACCGAATCAGCAGTGGTTCCAGTATTTAACTAATTGCAGCTCCTCTGCACAGAGGTTCTAGCTTCCAAGATTAGGTCTCTGTGAGAAGCAAAACAAAGTTACCTAAAACACAGTCGAAATAACTCTAAAGGGCTGCAGTGACATTTGTTGTCATGTTGCAAGTTTGTCTAACAATTTTATTTCCCCCGTGATTCCTTTTCAATGTGGTTTTATTCCAGGTTAACTCCTCCGTATTATAGAAGCTGTAAAGTTACAGTGCATTTACTTATACACATCGACACCTGCTCACATATATGCTTCCATAAGAACACAGGTCTTGCTTTAAACCACTAGACTATTGAGAAAGATAACCAAGATCAGAGCGGGGAGTGGATTTTCAAAGAAAGCTCATGGCTTCAGGAGCGCAAATTCTATTAGAAGCCAATCAATTTTTTTTTTCTTTACAATTTAATGTACTATCTAGAGATGAGCATGAGCTTTGTCAACAAAGTTTGGGGTTCTGTTCTCCATTTTCCAGTTTGAACTGTGTTCCTGACTCCCTTTGGTACTTTAGAAAGTCTCTTCCAAGAATTAATTCATGTTGTCAAACATTCTAGACAGGCTGTTATCAAGATGATTTTTTGATCAACAAAACCCACTAACATATTTGGAAAGGGCACCACATTTGCTTGTGGCAAAATCTCCATTTGTGTTGTACCTGGACCAATGCATGACAACCAGAATAGAAGAGGACAAGCTTGTGAGAATGAAACCTACTGACACACTGGTTTTGGTAGCTGGAAAAATATAAACTGGAGAATACCATATAAGAAACAAAAATCTTTAGAAAAAGATATCATGAGAGACTTTGTAAAGCTATTGTCAAGATTATATGCTAAATAATTTTAAAAAGTAACATAAAAACATACTCTTATTTTAATTAAACAGAATAGTCATTGGCAAATTAGAATATTACTGACAATAACATCAAAAAAATTTCATGATAATGAAAAATGCTTCTTATACTAAACTTTATACTAGAGTCACTTACAGGCTGAATTGTTAGTATCAGTCAAGTATTTACAGTGGAGGCATATAAATGTAGCAACAGTATCACCCTTAACAATCACTTGATACCAAATAATAAAATTGAACTTACATCTTTTGTAGAGCCATTTCCAAGCCTTTATTTCGTGTCTTGTAACCTTATAATAATGTAAAACATAGTCAATGCATTCTCAGATTTTCCAGATAATGCTCCTGGGTATGCAAAAAGAAAGGGTCTATGCTGTGATCACTCTGCTCAGGTAGATAAGTCAGCCAAAAGCAATTTAATTATTCATATGAAGAAAAGAAACATGACCGACTTTAAAAAAGAAAAATACATTTATTTTAGAAAAAAACACACACACTTATCTATAATATAACCTTGTAATACTTCTAAAGTCAGAGGAAGAAGCAAACTTTATTCAGATAAACCTTCCCTGATACAGCAGAGACTTGATTCAACATCCATTTGATATCAATGGGAGTCTCTTCCCTGGCCTTCATAGTCGTTGAAATATTTTATTTATTATATCCCTAAGGTAGCAAAATACTAAAACATTTGCCTAAAATTATGCATGTTTAAATCACACACTGATGGGATTTGGTGATTCTGTACCTATGACAGCTTTATGATAGCAATTGTTACACCTACCACCAC
>NW_008795250.1:148171-174327 GCF_000699145.1 Aptenodytes forsteri | reverse complement strand
TTATAAAAAAAAAAAAAAAAAACGTGACCGACTTTAAAAAAGAAAAATACATTTATTTTAGAAAAAAACACACACACTCCATTTATCTATAACCTTGTAATACTTCTAAAGTCAGAGGAAGAAGCAAACTTTATTCAGATAAACCTTCCCTGATACAGCAGAGACTTGATTCAACATCCATTTGATATCAATGGGAGTCTCTTCCCTGGCCTTCATAGTCGTTGAAATATTTTATTTATTATATCCCTAAGGTAGCAAAATACTAAAACATTTGCCTAAAATTATGCATGTTTAAATCACACACTGATGGGATTTGGTGATTCTGTACCTATGACAGCTTTATGATAGCAAATGTTACACCTACCACCACAACAAAACTAAAATATAAATATCAGCCTTGTTTTGCGATGTTAGCTCCCTAACATCTCATTTTGGGTTGACATTTTACAACACTTTCCAACAAAATAATTTTTAATGAAAAATTTTAGCCAAATGAATTGTTCTAAGCACTCAGCTTGAGAAAATGGTAAAGGCATGAGGTACCGTGCAACTGTCTTGTGAGACTGAGGAAATTGAGAATCCTGCTATAACTGCATTTGCAGGCCTGGAAAATAAAAGGTAAACGGGGATACAGCTGACTTCGGAAGTGGGAACAAAACTGATAGAAACTGGCCTCAGAGGACAGGCAGACAGATGTAGATATGGGAATTTCTTAACACAGTAAAAAACTCACCATTTATTTGGGAGACAGCACAGTGCTAGTACTCAGAACCTCCCTCCCAAAGGGGGTTTAGAAAAGAAAACAATGACAAAAAATGTACAGCTAGATTTTTAAAAATTCTTATCTTTTAGATTAATCTCAAGATTTTGAAGGAAATTAGTCGTAACAGCGGGGCTAGCAACACATAGGACATCAACATGAAATATTTACCTCTCCAGAATACACTCAGTCTTTTTTTTTTTTTTTTTAAAGCTGGAAATACGTTCACATGCATACAGAATTTTGTTTTAACAACTCAACCAGATCTGACCAGCGGCAACACCAATAAGCCAGACCTGCTCCCTCTCACTGGAGTTGGCAGCTCTACAGATAAAGTTTGCTCACCACCTGAAGAAGCAACTCGCAGCCGGGCAGCAAGCTCCTCTGATAGCTCCACAGGGAGCAGAGTCCAACTCGCCTTAGCCGAAGGGATCGTTACCATGACATAAGGCGCTCACAAAGGTGAGACCAGTAACGGTGGAAAGAGACCTGAAAGGAGATAGAGGGAGTCAAGTCTCCAAAGGACTCAGTGGAGCCTTCCTGAGAGAAAAAGTGGCAAAAAGTGAGTAATTTCCGGTGCAGATGACTAACGTATTAGCTGATTTAATGAATTAAAAAGACAAGTAGTTAGTATGTGCAGTAAGAGGGCAGCACAACTGAAACCTTCAAAATGGACGTAATAGGTTGTGTATATCTATATCCTAAAGGGATTACTATGATTCATGCTTCTTTCTAGGCTTTTTGCAAGCAACAGAAATGTCTTAACATATACTGATATTTTGCAGAAACTTATTCTTTCCATCCACTCCACCTCATCTATCTGTTACGTTCAAAACTGCCTTTAAAAAAAAAAACTTTTATAGCAGCATAAAACAATTCCAACTTCCACAGGAAGTTTCTGTGCAACTGAGTGGTGTTTAAAGGCAACAAGGAACAGCAGGGTGATTTCAGTCTTCTGCACTTATCTCTCGCTTGCATTCCTATAGGATATAGTATAGGCAAAGAGCAATGATGTGGCTCTCCTCCCTACCAACAGAGACAGGCGGGGGCAGAGGGCAACCTTTGGGTATTCCATCCACCACCCGAAAGTGGAAACTTTCCTTACAGCCCCTTCCACACCTATCCCACTCAGTGCTCGGTAGACAAAAAAGCCTCATCTCTCATGGTCTTATCTGAGGGGTCTAGTTAACAGTTCCAGGGTTGGTTTGGTGTGTTTTTTTTTTTTTTTTCACTTCTTGGAACTGAGACCAAACAGCACACGGTGCATGCTGAGTTACCATATGAGTATGAGTAATGTCCATTTTGTGAGAGTTCAGCGATTCTATTTGTTGTGTGGTGTGTTTTCAAGGTGAGATGGCTGTAGAAAGAGCACAGTTTCCCAAGCTAAACAGAATTCGTTTAAAAAGGGGATATGACAGAAAGGAAAGAATTGTCCCAAAGAGTTTCTAGTGCAAGCTTTGAAGTGGTATAAAAACCAGAAACATTCACTGATCTAAATGACGGACATGCTGTCTTGTATGTACCAAAAGGACAGTGCAATCTGATGGGAAGCATATTTCTGCATCTGGTTCTCTGTACAGAGACGAGTTTGTAGACTAGTAGCCCAGCTTAAAATGTGCGGGATCATAGTTCAAATCTCAGCAAAGCTGACTCAGCTCTTCACCCCTCTGGAGTAGGTGAAGGAAGCTGCACCCAGTTCACTAAGCTCTTTCTGAGGCAAGACCTTCAAAGTGGTTAAGAAGTGCTGCACTTGCCTTCCAAGCCCTTCAGCTTTCCTCTGTTCTTTGCACAGGTATTACACATGCCAGTGTTCCTCAAAGCTTTTGCAAGGTGCCCTTTGCTTGATTATGATTTCTTTCACCCCCTCCTCCGTGGAGGCACTGGCAAGAAACTGCTTCACAGTTCATGGGTTATGCTCAGAATCATGCAGGTTGAGAAGTGGGGTCATGCGCTATAGTTGAGCAAAGGTTCATGCTGCTGCCCTTGCCCAGCACGCATCCTGCCCGAGTTAATTTGTTAATGTTTAGATCAACTACCTATTGTCAGTCACCACACCTTGACTGTAGCTTGCTAATAAAGAGATAAAGTCCAGCTTAAATAACACAAAGCATAGAACAGTTTGGAAAGCATATGTTAAAGCGTAGCACATGTGAGATAGAGCGTATGTACAAACACTAAACACTAAGCTAAAAGAAAAACAAAACAAAACCCCAAGAGCAACCTTAAAAAAAAAAAATCTGTACTCCACTTGTGCATGAAAACCATGACTTTTAGCATTGGTTTAAGCACAGTCTTACAAAATACATGCCACAATGGGCAGGAAGAAGGTTTAATTTAAGCCTTTTGCACCAAAGTCCCTACTAACTTGCACCCTGTTTAGCTGAGCTGAAGTCAAGACCACGTGGTTCAAGCTGTTTTTCATATTTGCTCACGTTCTGAGGAGTATTATCATGAAGCTGTAAGCTCCTGTACAAAATACAGACACTAACTGAAACATCTGAGTTTATGTACTTACAAGTAGCTACAAATCCAAATTCTGACATGTTCTTCTAACTAAGGATTCTTCCACACAGGCCCCCAACAGCAGCTTAGACACATGGACAGGCTCACAGTTTGCACTCAAAGCAAATGCAACAGGCCACACTTAGAGGAAACATTGCTGTCAGCTGCACTGCAGGTTTTTGGTATTCTTACCCAGCTTCTGCTCCTTCCTCTGCCCATGCCATAGCCATGCACCTGCCCATGGGCCATTACTGTGAGCTGGACCAGGAAACTGATTTGGCATTTTAATCAGCAACAACAAAATTATTTTTCTTTTCCTGCACTTTTTTTTTTAAAAAGCAGGATGGCTTTGCTGATACAGGTCACAGTACAACTCCAAAAATAGTTATGTCAGCAAAACAGACAGGGTAGGGCAGTGCACTGTGGACACAACCACAGAAACAAATGGCACAGGGGAGAAATACTTAAGATCAGAAATACTCAAAGATAATGTGTTGAGCCCTCACCATTGGCAATATTCAACTGGAGTAAGCACCCAACCTGAAAATGCTTAACAGATTGGGGAAGCGGGGGAAATGAAAAGGGCTTCTGTGTGGGGTTTTTCCTCCTTCTGTGTCACACTGGAGCTTTTTATTCTGAATCTAGTACACATCAGGAAATGGAATTTTGTTTCCTTTGTGCAAACAAGTTATGTCCTTATTTCAAGCCTAGAAATTAAAATTCTTTTACAGTCTAAAGCTCAAATGTAAGTGATGGCCAATAAGGTTCCTACTGGGCAATCCTAAGGACGTCGTGGAGCTATCCAGAAAAACAGAAAGGGAAAGAGGGTATAATTTGAAATAGGAGTAGGGGAAACGCCTAACTCAGAAGCTTTCAAAGAGGAAGGGGAAGTGTGATTTAGGAGTAGCTAAGGAGTAGCTACATTTAGCTCTTGTGAATTAGACTAGCCAAATTTCTTTTGTGATTAACACCATTGATATCACCCTGATAATCAGCATGAACATGACGTGATCACTCACCTCTACCAGTGCAAGTCACATTTCTTCAAGAACTGAAACTAGGCTCCCTGGGATCACAACCTGACAGTTCTGACAACTGTTTTTTGTTTTAACCTCTCTGAAAATTTTAACCAGCTCTACACATCTCCATTTAGAAAGTTTTATTGGTCATGTATGTCAAAACTGTTTCCTTCAGAAATCCAGCAACCTGCACTTTTGAAGGGGAAACCCTGAAAAACTCCGGTAGGAGAGGTCCCTGCACTTCCTTGCTTCACTTCAGGTTGAACAAAATTATTTTTTCTTTTTTCCCCCTAATGGGTGAACAGGTTCTTATTGTGATAAAAAATTAAAATTTCATTTGATTAAACTGACCCTCCCTAAGCCCACTTTTATTTAAGCCAAGAGTTTGATAAAGTATTTGTTTATATGGCTCTGTATAGGTGGATAAGGAATACAGCCTTTATTTGTTTTTCAAAATAAAAGAATTAGATTTGTCAAAAAGATAATGAATACAGAAATGCCACACAGGAGACAAACAGCAAATTAACTTCCTTAACAAGTCAAGTACATGTGATGTTATTTTAACACTATTTAACTACTATTATTTTTAACACATTATTTTAACATATTATTTTAACACTGCAGATTCCCAATTCCATTCATAGCTTTAACATTCCCATGCAGTATCCAAAAAAGGAAAGAGGTACAAGAGATAGAGCTTTTTATTTCAAGGCAGAAGGGACATTGAATTTTGCATCTTTTTTATGGAGGGATCTACAGTAAAGTTTTTAAATACATCACATTAAAAGAAGGAAAAAATCCTCCATCACAGGAAAGGTATTTAGACTGGAAAAAATCAGGCATTCAGAAATTAGGAAACGGTAGATTTGAACTTGCTCATGCAGCCATAATTCTATCCCCTTGTGGGATCATCCTGTATGCTGAAATTAAGCAGAATGCTGTTTGGGGAAAAAAGAGCATGTAATCATGTAACTAAAGACTGTCTCATTATTCATAAGTATAGCTCATACTTTCTAGAGAGAAGTTTAGACAGGCCAAAAAGGAGAAAAATGATCTTGTGCACAATCATAATCTCTCCACAAATGCATCATGATCATTGGTCGAATCTTGAACTTTTCAATACTGCCAATTTGGACCACAGTACAAATAACGCTAGCTGGAAGAAAGCCTTTAGAGGAGGGCTAGACCAATACAAACTCCCAGGAGAAAGCCCAGTCAAGCCCACCCTCTTCCAAGGAGCTTGCAGATGTGCAGCACATGGTACTTCCAGACAGAAAGAGACGGGAGGAACTGCTCTGTTTGGGATGGTTATGAAAAAACTCCACTCATGCTCCTTCCCTCTGCTATCTCTTCACCTAGAAACTGGGGAGAGAGGGCGGGGGCTATGTAGCAGGTCTACAAACAGTGTTCGGTGACACACTAACACTCCAGCATGAATATGCTTTCAACACATACCAGCGCTGCCGTGACAGCTCCTTTGGGCTCTTGTTCAAGTTCAGGCTACACAGTGCATACTGGCACTGTTGAAATTCAGTTGTTCTGATACACTACCAACATTTTCCAGAAAAGGCACGTGTCCAGCAGGTACTGCAGCAATCCACAATGTAGCTAACTGTGAAGATGTCATGGGGCAAAGAAAAGGCACTTCTCTGGAGTGAGGGCCTTCTGCTTGCCAAATTTTAACACTATGGCAAATAATGGGAACAATATGGCGTCTCAAAAATCTGGAAGAACTGAGTAACTGTCAAGGCTACCCAAATAGAAAGTTTGCTCTTAGCTCCTTAATAAAGAACATGCTCTCGTTCAGCAAGGGTACTCATTTGATCTCTTACTCTGGAGTAACTCTCCAAGCTTGCTATTTACCTTACTTTTACAAACTGCCCCCATTTAGCTGTAATAAATTGGTGATCCCAACAGTTGTTCTCTATAGCTTCCCAATGTGGTTAAAGTGGAAGAACCCCCGCCCTCCCTCACCACTATAGGGCTCTCAAGTCCAGAGAACAAACAAAAGAGAGCAATCACATATTTAAAAGGTCCCTTTACAGATTTGTCTAGTCTTCGAAGTTTGGGCCTGCTTTAATAAGCAGGGAAACCACAAAAGCACGCTTGGTGTTCCACATAAGCATTACGCACGAGGCTGCCAGCTTACACTATTTTACAGCATGTCTCAACATCTCATGCTCTGCTTATGGCTCCAACTGCTGAAGATGGTACTTTCATTTGAGAAAAAGTGAGGTCATATCTACACATACAAAGCAGCACCACTTATACCAGACGTGTCTCCTAGTGACATGATCTCTCTTTACAGCCCAGCACAAGGATACTAAACAGGGACCACGGGCGTGGATAAATAGCTCCAGCAGGATGCTGTGTTGATACTGCTGCTGGGCTCACAGTTGGAAAGCTCATTATTAGTTAGCTTTTGCGATGTGCCACTGCACACATTGATAGGAACAAGCCTGGCATCAACAGCTCCACTGGACTGAAAACATCTGGGTTTTTTCCAGTCTGGGAAACTAAATGACCCTGGGCTAAGCCAGCACATGGTTAGAAGATCATTTGGACAGACTTCATAACACAGGCACTCGCTCCCCAACCCAACCAAGACTTTTCGTGCCACGAATTCTGGTTCTCAAAATAAAAAACCCTCCAATCTCCCTTGGATTAAATATTAAAATATTAAATTTGAAACCCAAAGTTGGGTTTGTGTTTGTTTGGCTAACAACAATCCCGTTTCTGAATTTTAAATATTTGGGGATGACACTAACCTGAGTCATATTAAGCCAAATTATCACTATTGGAAGCAAATCAAGTACCAATTTAGTTTCAAAGAAGTTTGGTTTGCTTGTGTCTGTCAAGAATCAACTCTGGGATTTTGCTTCTAGTTCTCTTTTTCTCATTCCCTAGAACTGCAGTGAAAAGTCACTAACCAGAGACCTGCATCCAAGACTTCTGTTTTCAGGCCAAGCAAAATAGGTCCAGCCACTCTTTGGAATAGTAAAGAAAAAATACATACACTTTTCAACATGCTAGAATGAATGTTTTTAGTCCTATATACATACCTGGCAGGTCTTCTCTGATTAGATTTGAGTTAATCACACATGCACTTAATTTTTTGCAGTCTGCTAATGGTTTTTGAGGTAAAAATACAAGTCCATTTGAATCCGACAGCAAAATTTATTTGGACGAATTTCACTCAGGCTTTTAACACTAGTGACAGAGTAACACAAATACTGAGTCAACCCGCTTTGAGATATCCCTCAGTACAATGTATGTCTCAATTCAGGGGGATGACACTATCAGTCTGTCTTAGGGGACACTTAGTCATGTGAAAGTACTAGGGTCACCCCCTGTCTGCCATGAAAATGGTTAAAACTCACTACATTTTAATTTCCATCCACCATATCTGCTGCTCATCTTACTTGGAGGTTAACCTTCTAATAAACACAAGCTTAAGTATTTGCCCATAGCCTTAGATTAATGTAACTTGAAGATTACCTTTCAGCCATTAGACTTCAGCCTCAAGACTCTTCCTTAAGCTAATAATTATTATTTTCTTTAGAATCCTAGGCCTAATAGATTCTGGATTGAAACACCTTTAGAAAATTTCAAAAGTATTCTCTAATTTTCTAGAGGAGCTAATGTCAACCAAAATACAAAAGATTCACAACACTACAATAAGAATGGGGGAAAGTACAGAGAAAACCTCATGAGAATTCTTGGCATTTACTTATTGTCTTGGAGCTGAGGATTTCAATGCATCTTACCAATTATGGCTCTGTGAGGCCTGTAAATATTATATTCCTATATCAGAAGGAGACTGAGAAGAAAGTTCTTTAGACCAATTCTGTGTCTCTTAATCAGCAGCACAGAATCAAAACAAACGCAAGCAGACTGGTACTAAATCCAGTCAAGCTATTAGACAAGTCAAAACCAGCATCTGGAACTAAAGATTTTATGATAAGAACCAATTATACTACAAATATATATTTGAGAAATATCTACGTTCTGTCATTCCTGATAAGTATTGTGGGCAACATTCCAGACAAAATGCAGTAAATTTATATGAATTTATTGCTTTACTGTGTATCTTAAAAGCAAGTATATAATAATTAGCCCATTGATGTGAAATACATTGCTCTTCTCCCAAACAGCGCTATGCTTTGTAATGTAGCTTTTAGAAACAAATTGTCCAGCTGTTTTGATTGCAATTTTACAAATAGCTGCAGTATTTCATCCTGGTGATGCATACAGGGTAAACCTCACTCTGCAAGATCAGACAGCTAATAAAATTCTTGAATTCACATCCTGTCTGGTACTTTAGAAGAAAGTTATTTCACACAGTGCATGTGGACACAACAGTTGTACTGTTCGTGGCTGGGAAAATATTTCCTGACCACTGGGAGCCTATAATGCAAGATTTAACTGCCTTATCATAGCATGCAGCATACTGATAGTCATTATTTTAATATACAGCTAGTGCATTTAACTGTATAACCCTGACTCCCTCAGCAGGTAGTGGAATGCATTTACTAGATATTATAGGCCAGGCTTCTGCCACAAAATACTGATGGTGAGGGACTCGGTCCAAGCTGTGAGGAAGCAGGCCCAGCCCTGGCAGTCCTACGTACAATCTGGAGGAAGTAGCCCACCCAATGCAGCCATGTCAACTGGCCAGTAATTTCCACATTTAGTAGCCAAGCCTGCACCTTCCCCCCTAACTTCTAATTGAAGTCTGGAAGACAACATCACAGAGGAGACACACATGGCTAGTGTATGTTTGGAGTTTGCCTAGACTGTCTGCTGCGAACTGCATAGGTAAGAGAGCAAACAGTTCTTCCCACCGGTCCTGGAAACAGGATAGAAAGTGCTTGCCCTTTGTCCTGCAGCAAAAAGTAACTACAGTGCAAGGGTTAGCATAATTTCCCTGATCCTACCAAGTATAAAGGGGAAAGAAAAAGCAGAAACTTGAATAGTCTCTTCAAAAGTTCATCTAGTTGAAGATGTCCCTGCTCATTGCAGGAGGGTTGGACTAGATGACCTTTAAAGGTCTCTTCCAACCCAAACCATTCTATGATAAGCAGCACAGCAACAAAATGCATGGAGAGAGAAGGGACAGGATCTGGTTTGACACCTGTTGCAGCCAAATCCCAGCATATGGCCTGATAAAGAATTCACACAGCAAAAAGCCAACACCCCCAAGGTCTGGTTCAATATACGACTACAAACGATATATCTCATGAACAATTACACTTTTACGTCTACCTTAAATTGTGCATTTAAAGTAGATATTTTTGAGCTTAAAAAATAGTATGTTCATTTTAAAATAATAATTTCAGGCACTATCTGTACCTAAATATATGCTTTGGAACTTTGAAGCTCTAGTTTTTCTACTTAGAAAAAAATTTTTTTTTTGAACTTTAATGTAAACATTAGGTTTTCAGAACTTTTTTACTAGAGGTAATTGATTCAGTAGTTATTTTGTATGGAATACAAGAAGGATCACTGAGGTATGCAAGAGGAGTAGTTTCTGAAAGTGTTGAAAAGTATTTGCTCTGTACAGGCATACAGAATTTTTTCTGCAGGATGAAGCTATTTGCTTATTCATATAAATACATATTAGAATGCATTCAGCTACTGGTCATATAATACATCACACATGGGAAGTAAAAACGCTAAACTGATCTTTTTCCCCCTTCAAGAATACATAACCAACATCACCATCCCTGCCCAGCCCTCATCTCTTTTAAACCCTGCAAGAACAGAGGACTGATACTCTTGTCATATGAATAAATGGAGGGCCCCACAAGCTACTGAATAAATTCCAAAGAGCGCAGGAACACCTACCCGTGAACTCCCTTTGTTTTAAAGTGGGGAACTGTCAGCTTATGCTCTTCCACCAATAGCATCGGTATCACAGAGAAACTTGAGATTAAATTCTCAGTTGCTAAGGGCTCACAAAGTTTACTCTTCACTAGGAAGTTAATCTTATTGTGATTTGACACTGTGAGCAGAGAAACAGTTTTCACTGTGGCACACTAATTTGGGGCCACTGCTAACATACTAAGAAATCCACGTTGTAAAGCAATGAGGATGGTACTCTGGGATTCAGATTTAAAATTTACTTCTGCATTCCCTCACAGGCTTCTGTAATGCACTTTGAATCAGGGCCTTAAAGACACATGGTAAAACTGAGCACCACCACAGTTGACCATGATAATCAACTAAGACCCCAGCAGAACATTAGTGAGAGGCACTGAGCAATAAGAACAATACTTCAATACGTTAGAGGCAGATAAAATTCATGCTATGGTTCAAACAGAAGTGTTAATGCTGTGATGCTGCTTCAGCTGTTTGGACTTCAGTGCCTGCATGCCACTTCAGGTGCCCAAGCACTTTCACAGGACTACACCATGACTTCCTGGACCAGTTCTCCCTTCAAGGAGAGGGGAAAAAAAAAATTTAAAAAAGATTAAGAGTACTTCCCTGCCTTAGAGAAGTATTGATCATAAAGATAGCATAGTGATAAGATACAAAGATAAGGGAAAGCAGCTGATGAATCTAACAGAAATGCAGAGGACCCTCACCTCAGAGCTGGTCTTCCTGAAGTGGCACCAAGAACCCCAGAGGTGCTGCAGAGCCCAATGAGGATTTTGCTGTCACTGACAATGCAGCAAGAAAGTACAGGAAACATTGTACAGACAGGGAGTGGCTTCAGCTTTCTGGCAATTCCAAAAGTAAGCTTTTCAGTAATTGTTCTACTCAATACTTACCAAATCATAGCAAAATGGGAAGAAACAAATAGCATATAAGAAGTCACATGTATTTTCAACTAAAAGTCATGTATGTTAATTCCTAGGCTGCTCTTTAAATATGGAACTGTAGTTGTTTATTTACAGATGAAAAGAGTTGGGGAGATGAACCAATTGAGAAAAGTTATTCTCATTTAAAATGCCTGGCACTAACTCTGAATCATACCACAGTTGCTTTTGCCTGTGTATTAAATAATTATAACAAACATTTATTAAAGGAGATGCAATAGTTTTCTGTGAACACTTCTCACACATGACAGTGTCTGCTGGAGAAATGTACAACAGACAAGTTTATGCAACAGACCGATATCGTGGAGTTCAGTCCAGGGAATATGTAAAGCAGGTGTATTTGAAAAAGCTTTGTTTGCTCACTGTTTTCTTTAAAACAGAAGATCATAAAGAAAACATGACAACCCAATCACACCGGCCCACAGAAAAATCTTTGTTATTCTTCAACACTCTGTGCTGTTGTTCTAAGCATCCACCAAAGCAAGTTAGGGGCATTCTGCCTCTATTGGCACCATACAGACAGAAAAGCTTTGGGCACTACTGTGTGACCCAACATAGCAGTCATTCTGCCACCCTCCATGGCTCTATTTTAGTAGTACCTTATTTAGTACTTCAAGTCCCATGATCCATATCCAATAAGGAGGTTCTGTCTAATACACTGATCAGATAAAAGGATGTTTTTCAAGCAATGGTTATGCAAGGGATCCATACTCCAATGCAAGCCCTGAAACACTAAACAAACACTAAATTATAAATAAAACACATTCTTGCTCTTAAACCCATAACACATACCAGCCACCTGCTTGAAACTGAACTGTCTGTTACAGCTGCAAACACAGACTTCTGTTAAGATTTATCAATTCACCTTTATTAAAATTTTAAACAAACCACTTTACCAGGATAGAGTCATTAACGTTTCTAGGAGGTAGGAAACTCAGAAAAAAGTGTCCAAAGAGAGATGAAAGCAAGGAAACTGTATCTGCACTAGCTTCTGGATTAAGAACATGAAGAGCTGGTCAAACTGTTGGAAATTTTTCAGAAATATTTTTACATCAACATTGCACTAACCCCTCCAACCCAATCACTATCTGCTAAATAATTTATCAATCTCCAGCCAAAGACTGACTAGGACTTTCAATAAAATTTAAGTAAACTAATGAGTACATACTTACTAACTAAACCCAAAGCGCAAGACTACATAGCAAATAGGTACCAGGGTCTGGATTAGAACTCATGTTTCTGACTTTTGGTCTGGCACTCAGTCGGTGAAAAATGCCACTTCCCAATACAAAGAAAAGCCTCCAGTATTGTAAGTGTAGGTTGTTGGGTTTTTTTTAAACACATATATAAAATCTTCCAAAAATAAAATTAATTTTGCTTTAAAGTCTTGTTTGAATCAGAAATATAAAAGACTGCAAAATCAATACAAATTCTCCAATAAAACAAGAGTATCTGCAAGGAATTAAGATTATACTGGCCTCAGGTCAAAGATTTACTGCACTTGACACTGTAAAAAAAGCAGTAGAAATGAGAAAAACTGCTTGCTGCAAAGACCAATAAGGGGTTTAAAGAGGCAATACCTTGTGATCATTCATTTCTAACCTTCATAGCTCCAAAACACTGATCCTTAATAAAACTGTTATACTCTTGTGTATAACAATCCTTCTCACTCTCAATATACTGATTTCAAACATGATGTCGACAACTGACAGTTCATGGCCTGTTGAGTTTACAACATTTGAAAAACGCAGGACAGAAAGCTTTCAGATGGCATCAAGCATCTGTTCTCACTGAGAGTCGTCAAAGGCATCCACTGCAAACTTCACTGCAAGATTGAGATGGGAAAGATACCAAGATGACAATCAGAATTCTATGATTTTTAAGGTCCTAGAATGAACAGTCTTTCAGGGCAAGAAAAATTGGCACATACTTTTGTTATTCACATGCAACTTAGAGACACGTTAGGTACTTTAGAAGGTATTTTTTAAAGTGACATGAACCCTGCTCCAAAGTACTTAATCTGAGACAATGTTTGCAGTAATAAGATCACACAGTTTTGAACAGGTATATACTAAATAGCTTATAAATATAGGTTGGTTTAACAGACCTATGATACTTATTGCGATACTGAAGATAGGATCTTTTAGGAAAAATTGAAGGATAGACAGCATGAGAAACAGGGAATGCCTCAGGACACGAAAATGTCTGTCTTGAATCAAAGATGAACAAGTTTTTGAAAAAATACTCCATTAACAAGTCATTTTTTTTAATGCACATTCCCCTTCTTTAACAGCTGGTAATACAGAAACACTCTTCTACTAAGCACAAAACAGACAGGTGTCCAAACGAAGCATAATGAACTTCAGAGAATACTCAGAAGTGTTGGGCAGTAAAGGCTAGAAAAATAATCTGCCAAGTACAGGCAGGCCAAAACACAGCGTACCCTCATCCAAGAGCAGAACACACGTGGGACTACAACAATCAATGAGTTTAGATCAGTTCAGGCAGCTGTGCACTTTTAAAGCATCTTACCACTAACTTGTGTACTGCTGCAGATGGCAGACAGAGCACACATTTATAGGGCAGAACTAATTTCTCCTACTTTCAACAAGAGCATGTCCCATTTCAGAAGTCCCAGGGAATACCCATGCTGTAGTGTGATACGTAATTGTAGCATGCATCAAACTTGCACCCATATAAGAAGTCAACCTGTTCCTTTTCCATTAAGCTACTATGCCTCCTTTTTTTCTTCTAAAAAAAAAATATGGTAAAACACGAGCCATAAAAATTAACACACACACACATTCTTCCCCCCTCTGCTTTTAGAGGAAATGGCTTACTGAAAGAAAAGATTGCTTTACTGTGTCCAGGCCAATAGTTTTCCTCTTCGGATTAGAGAGGATTATAGCAGCTCATGCTGAGCTAGCACTGCTGCAGCTGGACTTTGATACTAGTTGCCAGGCTGCCTAGTTTAAAGCTAACTCAGGTATAGCTGTACAAACTGCAGTCTGCAATGCAGCAGCAAATTAACTATTTAACTCAAACCAAAATCCTTTTTCCCTACCTACTGAAAAACAGCAGTTGACAAACTATGGATTTGGCATTCTTTCACACGCAATAAGATTTGCTGCAAGTATCTAAAAATATACTTCATGGCTGGCAGCCCAAGGAACTGATCAATGAAAGTTCAAGAGGTGTATTTAACAGTCCAGATGTTCTCAAACTATGCTCCATCGACAACTTAGAGATGACTGGTCACGTTATGCTGACTTTTCTCCCCTTTGCTGTACCAGTTTGTGTCCAAAAGATGAAAAGTACATCTACAATTCTTAAAATATTTCTCCTTAAATGTTTTCTCCTTTTGCTACAGTTATAGCATAAAAATATCACGGCAAATCAATGGGCTGAGAGGTTGTACCAGAGACAACTCGGTATAAAGTATGAATCAAACTTTAACCTCTGCAGCGGGATGACCTTAATGAGAACTCTGAAGGCACGAAAATTACAGGATCCACACGTACATACATATACTCTAGATAATGACAAAAATTCCACAAGGCAAACACGCTTTTCCTAACCTGACTTACGCACTTTTTCAGTGGATATGGTGTCAAAATTTATGCAAAACCGGGGAAAAGCAAGAGATCTTACTTGCTTATTCAAGGAAAAACCTGGTAGGATTTTCTAGGCAAATGGACTGTAACAGTGAACAGTGTTACTAGATCTTAACTTATTAAATACTCATGCTTGAAAGATTTCCGCCAACACTTCAGTTATAAATGATTATAAAAATGCAAAACTATACCTTGGGGAAAAGATGAGGACTAGTTTAAACATGCATTTATCCATGCACTAAAACAAACACAAAACTATATCAAAACTGACAAAAACCTAAGCTTGAATACAACACTGTCATACCCCTTGTATAGGTGATACACATACTCTAGCTACAGACATATCCAAATGAAAAGATGAAGATCTGTGTGTTAAATTAACAATTAGCAACTTGAAAGCCACCAACACCAAACACCATGATAAGCGAGAAGGGGAGCAGCTAGGTGCAGCGTGTAGGTTCAGTAGCTGTTGCTACATATATCTCTCCTTGCTCACATCACAAGAATCCTTATCGTTCAGTCCTTTGGGGGTGAAAGGAAGAGAATGCTTAGCCTGATATGAGGAAAGTCATTAGAAATTAAGTACCATGTAGCTTCATCGCCCATAGCAGAGAAGTGAAAACCAGGTCATGTACGGCACCTTGATATATCATTTTTTATTTTGATCTTGGCTTGCAAGTCCTTTCTTTCTCCTTCCCTTGCAAAGGCACATACTTAGGAACACAAATCTGTAAGCATCCCCAGAGCAGCCTCTGAGGCTGTTTTGCTGCATTTCCCAGAAAGCAGCCTTAATTTTGCCAAGTCAAAAGAATCACCGATCCATCATCTTTGCTACATGTTATAAAGCACGGAGGACTAAAGCAAAGTTCAGACGTTCAATGTTTTTCCTCAGAAAAGTGCCCCACTTCAGTCTGCTCCATCTTTCCTTCCCTAAACAGAAGAACTTTTGCCCTTGGTTTCACATCTCTGCTCCGGTCACAGGGCTGCTTGATGGTAGCAAAACATGCATTACATTCTGGTTGTTTTTTTTTTTTTTCAATCCTAAATAATCCAGACAAACTCCCTGCTCTTACTATAACACTGGCATGCATTTGGATTTTTCCTTGAACACGAACAATTCAAACTCTTGCCCATCATTTCACTTCATTTTCAAGTAACCATTTTTAATGTAAGCCACAGCATTCTATCTGTGGACTCAATTTCTGGAGTGAGCAAGAATTTGTTTTCACCCAGAGGTGCATGCCTTCACGGCACGGGTCAACAGCTTCATGCACAGACCACTACACTAGCTTTTCAGACAATATTCTGCTAGCAGACTCCTTTACAGACATGCTACCAAATCAGCTCAACTCATACCTATTGCTGTGGCTAAATACGGGGTTCGGGTGAGAAGTGGGGAAGCGGTTTCCTTAGTTCACCACCAGTTTTGTTGTCTGAAGGATTACTGAGATCATGAACACTGCCTTCTTTGTCCCTATTTTTTACATGTCTTTTGGCAGCTACATACAGCAAGACAGATTCCTTTATGTATGATAAATGCTACAATCACTGCCATCTCCTTAGGGAAGGCAAAGAATGCTGATCACAGCTCAAATGGGTATATAGCTCATACTGAAAATACAACTTCTCTGCTGCAAGGGAGACTGATCTTCTGCAGGCTAAACAGTCACAGATATAGAACGTGTTTTGATTAACTGAGCATGCTGCACTTGATACAATAAAACCATTACTTTGCATGGGTTTGATCACTTTTGTTGTCCTTTAAGGCAATGATTGTATTACCATATTGCTTTTCTTTCAAACTTCAGCTTGGGAAAAGAAAGTAAGATGCTTGTCTTAAGCAGGATGAAATCTAGAGGAAAAAGATCCGTTCATCATCACCTGCTCCCCAGCCATTCTAAAACAGAGTACTGAAGCAATTGGGGATTTTACCAAGCTGATAGTTACCTCCAAGCATGAGCTTACACAAGCAAGTGCCCAGAGGAACCTGCAAACTTACCTTAGATTATACTCTGACATACTTGCAAAAACTATCAGCTATTGACACTGCTGTCAATAATTTCCTATTCCACCTTGGAATCTAAAAGCATTAAAAAGCCTAAGTAATTATTCATAAGGTAGAAATACTTTCTCTTCTATAGATAAGTAAAATAAGGTACAGCGTGTGCCATTTCTCCTGTAACTCCTACTTGCGTGTCTTAATCGTACACTTGTTCTCCTTCACTATTTACTTTCCTCCCTTTCTGCCCTCAAGCAGTTTGGGAAGCTTCTAAACTGTTTTGTTCTTCAGGGCTTTTTTTTTTGTTTTTTAATAGTCTGTATGGTCCTAAGTGTTGCTGCAGACAAACACCCATACAAAATTAAATTCAATAAACCAAAAAATTTTAGACACTTGCAGAACTGCTGGTAGCATACAGTAAGTAGAAGTGTGACATGCACTGTAGAATAGGCAGTCTTTGCTGTTGTAAAAGCTTTTACTGCACTCTGTTCCATTTAGTTCTTATATCAGCTGGATAACGGATGATTTAAAATACAAATATTCTATATCATATACTTCAAACCTAGGCTCTGAATGCAAACAGTGCCATTATCTGCTTAACAAAGACCAATTATTCAATGAATAATCAAGCTACTGTGCAAGTTCTGAATGCCTATGTTATTTCATAATATGGTGTCTTCTGACCTAGACAGAGCTGCCTACAGCATATAATTAAAGGTTTCAGATACATTATGTTCTTCTCCTGCCAAATGCTGTTCATGCAGTATGCTTTATATACCCAGTGAAACTAACAGAAAAACAGTCTATTTCAGACTGAAGTGCTTTGTTAAACCATTTAAACAAAACCAGTGTACAGCCTCAAGTTCAGATGCCCTTCTAGGGAAGCAAAGTACCGCCACCACCTGTTTTTCCTCCAATACCAAAATCTCCATTCTATAATTTAATATTTTGAACACTGGCTTTCCCTTTTTCTACCTTCATTCTATGATAAAACACTCTGCATTGCTTTATGATAGCATCATAATTAAGTATTTCATTACATTAGACATTACCTGGAGAGAAAGCTCCCATACCACACAGCCAACAACAAAGAGTGAATATGTTTTAAAGTGATTTTTAAAGCCTGTGAAATACACAGGCACTAGGGCATGAAAGTCCTCCCTCTCTTGACAAAATGAACTGTGCAAGCCCGTATTTCCCAGTCAGTTTGTCCCATGTACCTTAATCCTTATTTGAAGGCATGAAGCAGAAGAAAGCTCACTTCACATGTTCACTCAGTCTATGAAATCTCTCCACCAAGGCATCCTGTGAAAGTGCTAGTTAACAGCATTTTTAGAAGAGGATGTGGATCATTTCTCACTAGATGATATACTTACTTCATTTAACCCAGCAAATATCAATCCAATACTAGCTAATGCCAGTCACCTAGTCATTCCGAGAACTGGCCGCATTTCCAAATGTGTCAAACAAATAACCAATTAGTCTTTGTTTGCTAGTTCACTGTATCCAGTGCTTTCACGTTCAGGCCTTGGCAGTCTACCAGCTACTTTGACTGCAGTCCCTTCCCTTCCCCCCCAAAAAGAGAAATCACCTTAGACTGAAAGAAGTTCTTCAAAAGCAACAAGCCTAACTAATCTTCAGACTGAAACAGTGCATTCAGATTGGGTGCAACATCCAGTCGCTAAAGGAAAAAGGACCAAGTTTCTTTCCATAGCTCCCAAATTTCAGAAGAGTGTAAGGGAGTTGCTGACGAGCATTTTTAATCAAAAGAGAATGTAATTAATAAAAACAAAAAATACCCTTACAACTGGACAGTATGTAGCTCAAAATCCAAAGGGTTGTAAGAGTCCCTGAGCTCCTATTCCTCCAGCTGTTGAGGGAATCCTTTGCCTGGCACTCCAGGCCTTCCCAGCATTTCAAAGAATACCTTCATTTACACATCAAAAATCCTCTACTTTCTGGCAGGATATGAAGCCTGGGTACCAGCCTAAAAGCAGCACTTCAGGATAACTGTTACAGTCTCTTGCTTAGCTAGAACCATGTTATTTTACCTGCACAACAATTACTTTTTCTACAGCAGAATACTAGATGCAAGAAAATGGTCAGTATCTTTAGTTTAAAGATCTTTAGTATCTTTAACTACATCTAAACTTTTCCTAATGTTAGTCTCAAGAGTCACTACGGTGACCTGATCCTGACTTCTAAGACCATAGAGAAACTGCCTTATCAGTTATTTCTGCCTCACAAGCAGCAGACTACCGAAGGAATTCTTCCTCATTTTCACATTAGAAGACAATAGCATGGAGCCAAGTTTGGCAAAAATACCCATGAATCTGAGCATGTCACAGTTACATCCATCACAGATTTATCCTTCAACACTCCAGAATATTTAAATAATATATTTCAAAAGACTTCAATACAAGTCATACAACACCGTGCATTTAAAAAAAAAACTCAACCACTACACACTAACTAGTCTCTGAAGTTCTCTGATTTGGGTGCTAAAAGCAAACCTTTGGGTTTTTCTGAGACTTTGTGTTTGGTTCTCCCCCCCCCCCTTTTGCATTGGGAAAAAAAATCCACAGAACACAAATCTTTCAACATTTCACATAAGAATCAGCTCCATCCAAAGTACTGCAAGATGCAGCTCAGCAGTGATTTAACAGACCCTACCATTCAGACAGCAGAGCCGGCTGTCCTCAGGGATACTACTACTACAGATATTCAGCTATAGATCACCAATAGATAGGCCGCAGCTGTCATGAGACTGTCATAGAAGCCATTAAATATTTCCTTCTCCCAAAAACTACTTGGTATTCCCACTGTCAGCCTGGTTTCACAGCTGTGTACTGAGGGTTGGATTTCCATTTTAAAATACTTTGAAGATACACTAACGCACAGAATATCTGTTCAAAAACAGTTCATTCAGAGTAAGTCTCAAACTCAGGTTTCCTTGGAAAACTTACAATGAACTTTTCTCATTGCCTGTTTCAGTACAGGACAAAAGCTTTCTAGAAAGCAATCTACAGCCTTTAAATTGACTCTTGCACGAAAAAAGGCAAAAAATCCTAATGCTGTGTTAAAAACACAACAAAAACTTTAAAGAATGCAGTGAACAAACTCTAGCCACTCTCCTCCCCAAAGCCAAAACTATTCTTACCAGTCCACAAGCACTTTCATATCACCGTGGGGTCACTGCAGCACTGTCCTACATAATAAATACGCATGTAACAATCAGAAGCGAGGATCCCTGATCTAAACAGCAAGAAAGATTGTTTCAGATAAATTAACAAAGATTCTTAAAAGTGTCACACTTAATCACTTTAAAAAAAAGAAGCTACTACTGAACAATGAATTTAGTATCTGCTATGCATTTAAAGAGACTACATTACAAGCTTGTGCTAGGATGCAAAAATGTCAACAGAATTTTTAATGACATATATATACAGTATTACCTATATAACTAAGGTTTTCCTAAGCATCTATCACCATTCACAATGTTCTCATTAAAAATGTATTTAGCTTGCAAATCCTCTGGGACAAGACTTGTCTTTTATCTGTACTTGAATGGTCTATAGCACAATGAGGGTCCCAGTCTTTCGTGCTAATCCTATTAGCATAGGGTCCCAGTCCCTATGCTAATACTAGCATAGCACAAGTATTTTTTTCATGTAGAAGATTGAAAATATTCAGAAAGCACCCTTTGTGTTCGCTCTGTGTTTAATTCCCATTTAGAGTTCAGAATAAACACTTCAGCTGTCATTCTATTAACAGTTTTACCTACATAAGAAATTCAGGATGGGGCCAAATTTGCCTTCATAATGATTTCACAGTAAGTGGCAACCAGATGGACAGCACACTGCCATATGCTCCCCTTTGCTGAAAGGTGGAAAAGTGAGCAAATATGAATCAAAGAAAAAAAGGAAGGAGAGTGGGGAGACAAATATCTCTGCAGTATGCCCATTAATTCATGCACACACCCTTTCCTACCAGAAGCATACACAAACTTCTGTTCCTTGTACCTTAGGATCTGAATTGCAAGGAAGCAATGCCAACGATTAGGGGGCAGCTAGGGAACAGCTGTTGTCTCCAGCATAATCCTTGCTAGGCAGGTACATATCTGTGCTACATCCAACAGTGCTGCATTCCTAAGAGCCATTGTACAAGCATGGGGAAAAGAACCAGCATCACCATGGCCCTAATAAAGTCAAGGGAAGGGAACAAAGACATCACTCCATAGGGTCAGCCACTCTGGAAGCTGACACTTTTTCCAACTAGCACCAAGAGCTGAGAGGCTCAGAAGCTGTGCCTGCTCTGCAGCCTCCTCTGAATTTCTTTTTGCCCAGAGATAATGTGTCAAAATTTTTTAAGTAAACCTTGATGCTACTCAAGTCTTGCGTTGCTCTTTCAGTTGGAGCAGACAATCTGGCCATATTATAATGTCTCCAAGGAGTACCTGCCCTTTTGAGCTAGTCCTAAAAATAACACCTTTCAAAGTTAAGCATATCTATTTAATTACACTACTGCTCCCTGCTCAGAAAGTCCTTCTTCTTAAGACCAAACAGAAAAAAAAGAGCATTCAGATTTCTGGAGGTGGCAGCTGGTAACAGAAGAAAAACAGTAAATACGTGCAAGAAAAGTCTCTGATGTTGCTTTTTTTTTTAGACATGCAAGTTAACACATGAACCTTGACCTATATCTCACTTTCCTGTTAAAAAGTTGTTTTCAAAGCTGTCTAATTTTATCATTCCAGATAAGACTGTAATTATTTACTAGATGTGGGTTGTAAAATCCAGGCAGCTATTAAATACAGAGAAAAATTATGGACTGCTTGCTAGCTGAGACACACCACATGCCTCATGTTTACATCCTGGATGTTTGTTAACTTTAATTATTACAGACAGAGGCTCTTTAGTTCACTTTAAGAGCAGCTTTCTTTAAATTTGTACCATCAGCTAAACTGACTGGTAGTCCAAATGGTGTACTTTTCTATAAGAAATTATTTAACAGACTTGAACAAAAGTATTTAAGGCAAAATACTAAAATAATTCAACAGCAAGAGTCTCACCAACCTCAATAAAATTTGTATTTTGCTATTTTTATATATGAATTTTCATTTTCTATTAGTGGAAAAAGCTGGTAGGCACACTTAAATATCAGACATGTAACACTTTCCGCTACAAAGACTTTTGCAACTTTTTTGAGAAGCTCTGACACTTGCCTCATTTGCAGGCAGCCTTTGAAGTTCCCTGGAATAGCAGAGATGCTCTTTGTCTCACGGCAATCCATTCAAGTTAAACTGAACTGTTTTCCTATGCCTGCTTGCTTTTTTTAATCAAGTATTTCGTGGCCTCTCAAAAAGAAAAAATCAAACGGACATGAACTCCATGTACACAATGGTTGGGCAGCTTGCACCTCTGACAGAACAGTGGCAGACAGTGTGCTACGGAGCACTTACAGGTTGCTGAAGCAAAAAAGCAGAGTGGCAGGACAGACAGCAGAAAGGAGGATGAAATGGGTCAGACTTTACACAGTTTCCCTAGACAAAGCACAGACCCTGAAGGTTCTTCCTCATTCACAAAATAACAACCTTACCAAGTAAGGCAAGTACTTGAATTGGAAGTGACTACTGAAGGCTCAGATCCCACTTAGGGATCTGTTAAGGTCAACAAGGGAAATTTATACCTCCATATAATGTTGTTTTACAAAAAAAACCTAAAAACCACAATACTAAGAGGTTCCATGTTAGAAACTAATTTGCAAGAAGGTTATTTGGATTGAAAGTTAAGCTCTTGAAAATTAGGAAGCATCATATTTAAAACAGCATATGACTTAAGCTCCATTTGCATTAATCCTCTTTTTAACTGTTAAGATCATGTACCATTTTTCCTGCAAATCATTGGCTCATTCAGTGAACAGGGTGGCTCACAATATCAAACTACATCTGCGCAGCCATAAATCAGCCATTTTTCCGACTTACAGGTCTAACTTTGCAACCAAAATATTTGAACATATATTTTTAAATGTAGTTTCATTTGTGTGTAATGCTATAGGTGCACATGGTGCTTTACATGATGCAAGGAAAGATACAGTAATTGCCACAAAAAAATCTTACAGCTGAAATATCAAAGCAACACTGAACCCTAGACAAGATAAAATGAAAGCGAGACAGAGGGAGAACCTCTTTATACTGCAAATATTAGGATTTTGAATAAAGCAAGAAATAAGCCAACATTGCATTTTATAATGCTTAGTTAATGACAAAAGTATCATTAGAAAGCCTCCATTGCTACTTGAGTTTACAAGAAGGTCTGTCTTTCACTATACTCATGCAAAACCAGAAATTTCAACAGGGTTACATGGATTTAACAAAGCTCATTGTGACCTTACAACTAAATTAAGAATTAAACCCTAATACATCACTCTTGTCAAGCCAAATCCTAAGCCCAGCAAATAGGTGGACTGAAATATGACAGAAAGACTGAAGTACACCTTCTGCCGCCTTTCACCCAGCCTCTGCCCCCACTGCACCATCTGAGAATTTGGTGGAAAAAAGCTTTCAATTCACCTTGGGCAGGAGCCTCTAGAGCCAAAGAATATACAACTGCCAAGTTCTACCCCACAGTGACAACAAACCAACATTTATTATTTTTCTCTTGAAGATGGAATTTCACCAAATATGCTCATGTCCACCTACACTACAAAAATACTCCTAAAAGTATTGACAGAGTTTGGAATTTTTTTCAAGTCAAAAAAACGCAAGCTCCCCATTTTCCAACACTGCAGATTCCAGACTTGCCCCTCATATTATTAAACCTAACAAGCATGTGGCAAATGAGTTTCAACAGTACACAGCATCAGGCTAGAACCAGCGAGGAGAGGAAACGGAGGAATCAAATCACGGTCTTCCTCTCACATACCAACTAGCAATGAAGATTCTGCAAATAGCACTTAGCTGACACTTTTGATGATAACACATGAGGCAGAGAGGACTCCAGCTCACTCTCCTATGTCAATATTGGTTCTGCAGTGTTCGTAAGGATAAAGTGTTTTGCCTGTTAAGTAATCCCATTGTCCAGGAAGCAAATGAGTTGAGCACCACTATACCGACGTAACACCCCATTTGTTGCTCTTACAGAGTATGCAGACAGTTTTATACTACATAACACTATTCAGTTAATTGTTGTTCTATTGCCAGGTAATGCAACTAATTTAAATGAATACCAATGATACATTATAGGTAAATTTTAGTCATATCAGGATCTCATAGGGCAATGCAGTTTCTCCTCCTAATTTGGATGTAATCACATGTAATGACACTGAAACCATGCTCTTGAGGTTTTGCTAGTTCTGTCCCTCTGTGCTAAAAGTAATCTGTGATGCAATATTACTGCAGAGTCAAAAACTGCAGTGTATAGACCATCAGAGACGAAATAGCAAGCTGCCAGGTAGCCAGGTTTCAGGGAGTCACCACTGAACCCAAGTTGGAGTAATAGCACAACAGTACCTGGGGCTAGAAGAGGGGAAGTATAATTAGCTGTACGCATCTTTTACAGGGCACCTTCAGAATTGTAATCATGCATACACTTAACTAACCTCTGGGAACAGACACAGTGATAGGGAAAACAGCTACACTGTGCATTATGTTCTGCATTTATGCTGTCAGTCACAATCTGAAAATACTTCAGCTGAGTAGCAGGCTTGCACTAGTACTTGCACTGCAAGCATACATAGCTCACATCTTAATTTTCTTACTGACCTTTTCATAAACTGGTTGCAGTTAAGATCTTCATCTCACCTACTACTCCAGTTCTGAAGCTAGAATAGCTGATGCGTACTCCTGCTGCATGTTCTCTTTGCCCACTGCTGTCTTTAGCATAGATACTACCTGCTAACCACATCTAACTTTTTGTACAACTTACACCTCTTTGCACCCTTCAGGCAAAAACCCCACCTTGCACTAAACAGAGGAAAGTCAATTTTGCAATCCAATGCGTAACATCAAGACAGAACTGCAAGACTTCACTTTGTTCAGAAACATACAGGAATGAGTATGCGTACACATTGCTTCAGGAATGGGGGCTCTTTACTCAATACAGTCACTTCGCTGACTGTAAGCATGCTCTTCACAGTGTTTAGGAACCATAACACGTTTGAAGCAGTGCATACTTGCTTCTTATTCCACATCCTCTGTAAATGAGAAGTATTCCTTCCCTTCTGCGCACAGAGTATACTGCCTCACAATACAGATATTGTTCAGAAGATCAAGTAACAGATTTTCCCATACAAGATAAATTGCTGCATAATGTTAATCACAATATCTTGTTGCAAAGCACTTATATGCTACTATTGTACGGTCTACTTTATAATACTCCCCTAATACGACCATGCTATTAACAACGCTTTTAAAAGGGTCCTGCAGGAACTTGCGGCATCTTCACAGGAACTACCAGAAAACTGTTAAGTATCAATATCATCTCACTTGATCCATGTTCAGGTAATAATGTTTTACAGCACACTAAAAACATACAGGTAGCTTACCCTTCTTTGTTTGTGCAAATTCCAGTAATAAGTCTTGCAAAAAAACTAGGAATCCTGACAGTTGCATCACAAAACAGCAATTTCTGACTCTGTGTGCCTACAACATGACAGGTGCCCTGTGTTCAGACAAATGAGGCTTCTCTGCTGATCGCATTCACAGCTGTAAATATCCCTACATCATTACTCATTTTACTCCTATTATATATACAATCTTTTGCAGCTGTTACAGTGGTGTCAGGTGCACACTCTATCTAACATAGAGGTTGTAGGTTGGTTTGCTCTCAAACCCACATGTAAGAACCAAGAAATTCTGCTGGAGACACGTCTAGCAGATCCTTTTCCTGACTTCAGCATACTAACAAACTTAGAAACCACACGTGTTCGTGTACTATCTTCCTTAAGTAAAGTTACTGCAACATGTTACCCTGTTATAGCACAAATCCTCACAGTTTACAGATTTCACCCCTACAGAAGTAACAAAAAAGGCCTATTAAGTTTATTATGTTTTTACGGGAAGCAAACCAAAAATTCCCTGGCTAAGAGCAGTCTAAATGGATTTCAACTTCAAAAAAGAAACTACTGTTCCTTTTCTTGTTGTGGCAAGAAATGATGCTAGCCTAGGACAGAAGGTTTCCAAAAAGAGCTGCAGCATCTTATAGATTTATAGCACTCAGTGAAGAAATCGTTCAAGCGGCCGTATCACAGGGGTATTACACGTTAGGTGGGTTTTCACACCAAGAGAGAATAAAAGCGACTTTTACGCTGAGGCGTTATTTGGGTTATTTGTATTCGGGAACCGCACGCCAGAAGTTGGCAGCCTGCACCCGTCCTGAGGCGCAGGATCCGTAGGGGGTCCGGCTGTGGGGGACGCCGCCGAGAAGCGGGGGCGCAGGGCTGCGG
>NW_008795250.1:110374-146632 GCF_000699145.1 Aptenodytes forsteri | reverse complement strand
GTGGTGTCTGTCGGGGCGGCCGCCGCGTGAGGCGCAGCGGGGTTTTGACAGCGTTATTCTTAAAGTTCTGCCTCTTCTTTGTGTGTGTTGTTTTGCTTTTATAGACACCGGGATTACATAACTGCCTACGGAGAGAGCAGCTGCAAGATTACACGATGCAGATTAGAGATTACGTTGATTCAGCAGATTGTCCCGTGCATGTCTGAGAAAGATTACACCAGCAGAGTTAAGAATACCCATTTGCTGTGGTAAGCTGTGGTTTAAGTAGAACAAATTAACTCAATACAAAATTAAATGCAAAAAAAGGAAGTAAAAAAAAAACCCCAAGGTTAAGAACGTGCTTTAAATGGACAGAATTTAAAAAAAAAGAGATTGAAATTCAAGTTTTAACAGTTCTCTCATATGCTGAGCTGCTGTGGCAGCTGGCGTTGGCAGCAATCGGTTATTACTGTCTGGATGATGTTTAGCTTAAAAAAAATCAAAATCAGTATTATGAAGACTAGTTACATTAGCTTCCTGATGACTACCTTGGAAAAGTAAATATCTAAACTCTTATGACAGATATCTTTTAGTATCTCAAAATTATTTAAGTGATACTGGTCTATTTTATTAAATGTCCATGTGCTAAACTGTCTCCTTGTATGCCAGTTCGTAATATGGATTTTTTGAGTTCTGATTTTTGAATCTGAGATTACTGACATTTGAGAGCTGACATTCTGATGGACACTATATCTACCACTGAGATACGAATAAAAATTAATCACTCAGTGAGAACCTTTAAGTTGTATTACATTTCAGTTGATTTCTTAGAGAGTTTAGGGATGAAACTTGGGAGCGAAAGTGCCATAGAAGAAATCAGTAAACACACAGAATGAAAGAATAGTGTTGTGGGGTTTTTTTTTCCAAGCTTGATAGTGTTTTTTTTAATGCAAATGTCTTCTAAAATTTATTAACCCCACACACACATAAGCACACAGAAGCTTGAGACTGGAATCTCTATCTCAAAATTACAAATATGTAGTATGACTACAAGCAGATACATTTGACAGAAGCCTCAACTGAAATGCAGCTTTGCCAGCTTCTGTAGGAATATCTCATACAGTAGAACTGGGGTTTTAGATAGGAATTTGCAGTTGGTTGCAAACTACTTAGGAAATTTTAGGAATGGAAAGTTTTCCCTTAAATTTACTGTAATGTCTCAAATTGTGATTTCAACCTCATGACAACAGTTTTACTAGCTGTTTTAGTATATAATTAATCCTAGACATACTAGAGTGGGTAAAATCAAAATGTAAACCTAAAGTTTTTCTGTAGGCATTCCTAAGACAAGAGGACTCAGTCATTTGTTGTCATTTCAGAAAACTGCAATAGAAAGAATTTTGAACAACTGTATTCAAAAAATTCACCTGTCAATCACAAGCATGTTGAGACTTGTGAGCTATTTGGCATCTGTCTTCGCTTCTGTCTTTTGTTAAGTGTGGCTATCCCATCTTAAAAGAAACTTTCAGTGTATACATTTGAGTAACACATTGTCCTTACACAAATTTGTTGTAATACCTCATCTTGAATTCTTCCTTATTGAGATCTCCATTTGTTTCAGGCAGTTTGGTGGATTTTTTCTGACGCCTGATGATTTTCTGTGCTAAAATCAGTTATGAGCTTCATATGGTAAGGGTATTAGAAGTTATCACCTAGATAACAAAATAAACAGACTCCTGTTAACAAGACTTCAGGACAGTTCCTGGCTCTTGGAGAAAATAAGAGGTGCAGACTACTAACTGCTTGATAGATATCAAGGACACATCTCAGAAGGAAATTTATGTTTAATTAGCCTACTAAGCAGATAGTGCAATTTTTTAAATTTTTTCCCTTCAGTGTTTTCACAACACAAATATTTGAGCTCAGTATTGGGGCAGAATGAGATTTCACCTCTTTTGGATTTTAAAAAAGAATACATAATGCAGTAAAATCCCATTCTTGAAGACAGCTCTAAGGTGCAACTTAATCTAAATGAACAAACAATGTATATTTGAAATAGCCATGTGACTGAAATGATCTTTAATTTGGGAGGGAGTTTATATAGAGATTAATTTTAAGAACGTTTGGATAAAACAAAACCCAAATCATTATTCAGTGCTTTCTTTTTATCTGCCTGTGCTCATTAAGATTTCCAGTTACCATGTTTTGGGGATACTGCATCTCATGGATGCTTAGAACAGTTAGCCATTAAAAGTACACAAAAATAAGTGGCAATAAGGATTCTGTTTTAAGTATATGGGGAGTAAAGCACACAGGTTCATTTAAAGACAAATCTAATGAGTTCAGAAGACTTGTTCCAGCCAGCCTCCAGTATGGCCAGATATCAGCACATATTTTTGCTGAAGAGCTGAACCCATTGCAGTTTCGTGTCCGAGCGCTCAATTTGCCCAGAAATCCAATAGCAGTTCTCAAAAAAGAAAAAAACGTATTCTTTCCCCTAGTGTTTTAGTGCCCAAGAAGCACGAGAGTGTATGAATTTTCTTGCATGGCTCACTTCCATCTGTGGTTTCTCTGCTACAGAATAGGAACCCAATATTTCCATCACATTTGCAGCGTTCAGCGCGACACACACATACGCATAGAGTTCATGCTTCATTCAGCAAAGTACTTGAACATGCTTTAACTTAGTGATTTAGGATATGGTTAACTCTAAAAATGTGATTTAAATCCTTTCCTAAACTGAAGCCCTTGTTAACGGATTCAGACTACGAAAATAAAGATACCCAGGACTTTCAAGTAATTGAAGAGGCTGAAATAGTATCAGTATGTATCAGTATACATAGGTGACCTAACTTTAATGTGTAAACTGTAATCTTTCAAAGAATGTATTGTTATTATTAACATCGGTTTAGATGACAAAGATGTGGGGAAAAGGGTAGAACTGATCTGAAGTTTTTTCAACAAGCTGGCACAGAGTGAAATAGGCTATATTTTAAATTTCAGATTAAAATACTCTAACTTGATACACAAAGTAATCTTTCATGAACACCCAAGATGCATGCAAGATAAACATTTCAGCATTCGTGGAATTGGATTCTTAGTTTCTGTAAGCATAGGCTATAGCTGTGTCTTAAAAGAAGACACTGAGTTTGGAAAGTGCTAGGTAGATGCACAAATGATCTCTTGTGTTTCTAGTACTGGTTCAGTGCACAGATAGATGTAAGCAAGTTAGAATCGAGTTTAGCAACAATTTCTGCTATAGCATTTCATTTTCAATATATCAGCTTACTTTTTTAATTAGAGAGTCCAATTTATTCTTTTTAGGACACAGATACATACTTAAATTTCTGTTCAGAGTGCAACAAACACCCAAGAGAAAAACATTTACATGTAAATACATGACTACCTAATGATTTACTTTTCAGTCTTTAAAAAAAAGTCACAACTATGAATGCTGTCAGCAACACCTCTTTTGAAAGTGATCTTTAGAGCCAAATTGTGATAGTTATCAGAACTTAAAGAATAGAATTATGCATACACACATACATCCTTTTGGATTGTTTAGGAAGTATTTTCACCCCCTTCCTTCGCCACCCTGTTTCCTTGAATATGCAAGCAACAAAGTTTGCAAATAAACAGTTAGTAGTCCCATAGCCACCTTCAAACTGTCTTGTTCTCTGCAGTCAGCTTATAAACAGTTTGTAGTACATGTAACAATTAGTCCTAGTCCAAACAGCTGATGAGGTGCATAGCACATCCATTTAACACACTGATGCAGTAGCAAACTGTCAGCTTCCTCTAAGGAATTTTCTGCTGGATCATTGGATTTAAGCATCTCCTGAAAAAGTTTGACTTATACCAGTAGCAGCACCAGAAGGATAGTGAGATGCATACTGACAATAAGATGAAGGAAAGGAGATGCGAGATCTCCTTTTTGCAGTAGCAAAATCAAGTTATTTTGTCTGTTCAAGGACCCATATCCTAATTAAATCTGGAAAAGAGGCTAGTCTGAAATTTAGGTTATATATCCTATTTATATTTTCTGTTACGAGAGCTATTGGATATTATACAACTTTGTGGCACATTCTGAGAAAAAGGAAAGTAAATTAAAAAGGACTGCTTACTCCAGTAAAATACAAATTTAAATCAGATTTTTGACTGCTGCATATTATATTTTTATGATGCAATTTATATATATACTACATTATGTGAATGTTTTGAATTCAGCAATAAATTGTAGTACTGGTAACCCTAGAAAAATATGCAAGTGATTCTGTGATCATAACGTGGTGTTACCCTACTCTGTACTTGGCCTCTGTACGCATGTTTGTCTTTGTTGTAACCTCACCCACATTGCACTATATGTAAATTCGAAGCCTATTTAACAGCATGTATAGAATCCAGACCTTGACTGCTAAAAATAACCATCTCCAGGATGATTTATGTCTTTTAAAAACAGGATTTTAGTTCTGAAGTGAATCATGTGGGTTTCTGTCTTTGTGCCACATGTTATGTTAATTGTACTTGGTTGTGTACACAAAGTAAGCAAAGTTGCGTATCTGTGAGGCAGCCCAAGAGGACAGCCTTTGGGTGGGGACCTTGCAGTGTCACAGGGAACTGCCATTTCAGATTTTCTTGTATGGACAGGGCACTTAAAGAGCTAGAGAAGCCATTTGAGGTCCCATGAAAAACAGAACTGTCTGCTTATACAGTAAGTACAAATGCATTATACCTTTTGAAACGGGCCTCTACAGAAAGTTGCCTTTCTACTACTAAAAGCTGAAGTACAGGCAATTATTTCTGGTAAAGTTGATAATTTATTTTATTTGATCACTTAATGGGAAAATATCTTTCTTCCAATATAGGACAGTTTGCTTAAATACTTACTTTATGTACACTTTAAAGTATAATTAAGAAAAAAAGAGCAAACATTAAAAAATAAGATCTATCACGTTAGGCTTGTTCAGTAACCTATTTGGTATGGTAAACCTTCACTATACCTTACAAGAAAACAGAATATAGCAACGTTAGATGTTTATAGAGTTGGCACATCTACAGAATAAGCTTCTTTTTAGCAATGTCAAGTGAAGATTGGTTTCTGTCCAGGCAAGGAGTTTCTATTCCATATTTTAAAAATAATTGTACAAGTCTTGACCTTGCTGAATTCATCCAGACATGAGAAACACTCAAGTGAAACACACACATTCTCTATGAGAAATTACAAATTGGGAAGTTCTTGTTGTGAAATGCAAGAATTCCACCACCAGGATCTTACCTGACTGATTATCAGTCTGAGGACCGGTTCAATTGTATGCACTGACTTTCAAGGTACAAATGTCAATTTAATTTGCTAGCCAGAAACAGTAATTTAGGTTGGCTGAAAGCATCAGGTATTACAATTCTGAATAAGCATGGCAGTTTGAAAAAAGTATTCATTGTTTAAACATGCTTTAGTGTGAATTTGGTTTTACTCTGTAGTACTGCCTTTAGGAGCTCACTGAACTTGACAGCAGACTTGAATGTTTGCCATTAACTGTGAATTAATGGAACTTGCATATAATATAACAGTATATTACTGTCAAAGTACAACAAATGTCTTAGCAGCGACACTGAAAGATGCATTCCAATAGCTATTTCTTCAGGGAAAAAAGTTACTGGGATTAAAAATGACATGCTAAATTTACATGTTTGTCTTTAGGTGCTGTTTTAGAAGAATAGCCTCTGACCAAGAATAAAAATTGTTGTTGGAATAATATGCGAACAGGTAATTTCTTCCAAGTCTTTACTTGGATGTGTATACATACATAATTAGAATTCATTAAAATTGCATTGATCTTGACAGCTGCCATTGGGATTGTCACAACTGCTCCATAGGGCTGTCTTCACTTACTAGTCAGCAAACTAGAGTTCACCAGTCAGTGGTGCAAATTCTCTTAAGGAGATGTTTCCTTTGATCAGTCCTAATATGTCACAGTTCTCTATTGATCAGCATACAGTCCAAAGTTGCCTGTAAGTGAGGAAGCATGCATCAACCCCTTTATCTTCTGTCAACATTTCCCACTCCTCCCCCTTCCCTTTTTTCTTTTAGCAGACTTCAGGATTAGACAGTCTGTAGTATTTTAGCCTCTGGACTAGGCAAGACAGCTGAGTCAACATGTGGATTATCAAGGCTGGCTTGGTTCTTTGGGGGTTAAGGTGGTGTCGAGCCTTTATTTGTTTTTCTTTTTAATAGATAGGACAGTCAGGTTACAAAAGTTTAAATGCAAACAGACAAGATAGTTTAGGGACAGGTTTTCATGCATGTCCTCAAAAAGAGTAACTGAGGGTCAGTGTATTTAGAGGCTGCTATTAAAAAACTCTGCCAGTTTTAAGTATTCACAGTCTAGCGTTAGAAAGAACAATCTTGTTTCATTCCTCTTCACTTCTCCTCCCACCAAAAGCCGACTTTTTAAAAAAGTAACTTTTGTGTCCTACTTCTCTTTATTTAATCTCTCACATAGAAGGATATATCAAAATACATATATATACACGTTATGTAGAACATATGTTGATAGAGTTTCTACAGTTGTATTAATTGAAAAGCTAAATCTTTCGTATTTTTTTTTAATTGCCCATCGTCACTTGACTTGTTAACTTTTCCATCTTGATTATGGCAGTCTGAATATAGTATACATTTGACTTTCAAAGCATACAATTTGCATTTTTAGGTTAATATAATGTATTGACTTACTTCATGAAAAATCATAACACATTCACCGATGCTAATGTAATTGGGTTTTGGCTTGTACTGAACCCCTTCTGATTCTCCAGTATACTCTTTTGCATCATTGACTATAAATTTAAAGGGATAAACTGTTGCTTTCATACTTTCCTGTCTATAAATACAGAGCTGTAGCTTTCAAATTTGATCCGAACTACTGCATTTCAGTAAAGTGGGTATGGAATACAATAATACATATTTTTGTATTGTAGCAAAACCCACTACTACCAGTAATTGATTTTTTTTTTTTGTATTAGAGCATCCTGAATTTTCTTTTATTCTCTTTCATAATTCTGTCATCTACTTTATACTGTATTACTCTGGTACTTTCAATAAGTAGTTGCAAAGTATTAATACACAAAATAGAATTAATGAAAAGCACAATTGGATGGAAAATGGGGCACCTGATCTACATGGACATAGAGGTTTCTTCAAATATCTCATTACTGGTAAAATTAAGGTTACCATTTTTCGCTTAGCACTGGAAAGAAGTCTAGCTCTAGAAAGAAATAGCCTATAGTGACATTGTCTGTAATTACAATCAAAAAGGTTTTGAAGGCTTCCTAGGCACTTTTTGTTCTCTCTCTCCACCTCTCTCACTTTTCCCTAATAGGCCTAAGACAGAGTGCCTGAGGTATTTTGCCAGAACAGAAATGTCTATTTGGACTGCAGAGCTGGTCCTTAATACACAGATCACACCGTAACAGTGAGGGAATCATTCTCCCAAATGTTCTGAGACATGAATGACTTGAGGCATTTCGTTTTCTTCAGTACTCTACCACTATGCCAGTGTGAGACAGGCCTATTTCTGCATAAAGATGAAGAAAAGAAATAGAACCATAAGGCAGGATTTTAAGGAGATTAACAAGTTCTCATTAATTCTCATGAGAATTTCTTTGAAGGCTTTCCACGAGCTGTCTAAAGGGATTTTTCTGTGGGGCCCACCTTCCATCATCTCGCTTTTCCATCTGGTGGAATTTCAAGAACACTTAACTCCCTCAGATGCTTAATAGAGTTGAGAGCAGGTCAAAGTTGAGAGTTTTACTTTTTCTCTCTTGATTCTTATAATTGTGTAGATATCCTGATACAATGTTCATGTATTCAATATCCTCTCTTCATTTAAGGAAGGATGTAGCCTTCAATTTAATTACACTGTCACAGAAGTTCCACTGTTATGTTTGAATAGACTAAAATAATTCATAGTTCTGGTTTAAGAACCTGCTTGCTTTTTTTCTGTTACCATTTTATTCCTATTGCAATTGTACCGTTACCCATGCAAAATAATTTTAAAAGTCTTTTAATAGTGAACTTGCAGTAAACGAATTGCCAGTAGACAAGCACAGAAAGCTTCAGAGTTAAAATAAATTTGCAATTAACTTCTAACAAGGTAGGGCAGAACACACATTTCTGTTAGGCCACATCCTGAGCCAATGCAACAAGATCAAATATGAACAATCTTTCCAGCCTTACCTCTCCCCTCCTCCAGCTCCCTAATATATCTGCACACATGCACGAAGGTCTAGTTACCATTTGGATGCTGGCACTTTGATAACATGAAACTGAATTCCTGTTGAGCTCTGCAGTATAACTGCCTTCGTCTTAAAATAATATAAGGACTTTACTCACACTCCTACGTCAATATGCCATCAGAAATGGAAGCATGTATGAAAAGATGGGAGAGTGGAATTACTAGAGATGGTCTAGAGGATAGCAGGATGCACGATGTTCTTGTTGCACAGGGTTAGAAGTAGCTAAGCTTTCCTGCTACTCTTAGAAAAGTCAGGTATATTTTATACGCAAAGCTGTAGAAGGTCCCTCTAGGGTAGAATGTCTTACGGCCACACTTCCTCACTTTTTTCTGCAGGAATAAAGGGGAACCCTAACTCTTTTTCCTGAAGGACAAATAAGAAAATTGAAATCCTGATTCCTCTTAAACAACACTATATTTTGTATAGAACGTCTTCTATACATAAATAGCGAGACAGCAGAATTCTTATTTTCAGAACTGGGAGAAATAACAGCAAACACCACCTAAAGTGTGAGGTAACACATGATTCTCACGCTTGTGATGTCAGAAGATTGCTGTATTTTTCTTTTGATTGAGATATTGTGGTTTCATAAGATTGAAGAAATATATATAAAATGAGTTACTGATGCATTAAATGTATCATAAATATATGCAGTCCAACTTCCAAATTTAGACTGCTTTCAAAAAGAGTGAAATGGTACAGTGAAATGATATTCTATCTAAGCATAAAATGGACAACTGCTGCTACGAGTGCCAACATTAGTATCCTCTATTTTGGGTTTTATTAGAATGCCTAATTGTGTTTAAAACACTAACAATTCATATAAGAAGCCTATTGAGTTAGAAAAAAGCCTTTTTGAGATCTGTGAAAATTACATTGTACCAGGCAGTCTTCTACATAAGTGACACTTCATAGGCTAGCTCCTCCATTGGTTGTTAAAAATTGGGGTGGGAAAACCTGGTGGTATCCAACTGCGCTATGATTCAGCTCCTAATACAGCTTGAAGCAGTCTCAGAATGTCCTGGTCCACACCTGAGACTATTCTCGGTTTATCTGTACTGACTCCGGTTCTCTCACAGAAGCTAGTTAAGCTAAAGATAGTTTGCGCCACTGGAACAGGACAAACCAGACTTCATACAGGTCGTCCTGTGAATCGCTGTACGCAGTACCGTTTGTGGTCATGAAAGGCAAGTGAAGTAACGGAGAACTCAAAAGTTTCTCTCGCTGCAAGAGAAATCTTGCATTTATTCATATAATTTAGGTGCTTTACATCTGATGTGGTGATAAATTTGTGATCTTTTTGCATATTGTTACATGAAACAATTCTGCAAGATAGATAGTGCTATCTGTTGCTGGCCTGGAAGGCAAGACTGATAACCTTATTTGTTCATAGGGTGGTTTTGTTTGTGTGTGGTGGTTTGTTTTGGTGGGGGTTTTTTTGGTTTGGTTTGGTTTTGGTTTTTTTAAGGAAGCCACCCACAGTCCCCAAAAGTATAATTAAGATCTCCTTTTATTGATAAAAATACAGAAGTCTCTATTTTTCTCTGTGTTTGTTTTGGTCTTATTTTTAAGATCATGAAGAACTCTGTGGCACCAGTTATGGATCTTTTTGTCTAAATGGAGGGATTTGTTATATGATTCCTACTGTATCCAGTCCATTCTGCAGGTCAGTGAAACTAAAGCTTGTGTGTTTAAGTATTGGACAGTAGCTGTCTAAAACTATTTCTCCATTTTGCTTCTTTAAGAAATTACCGTTAAAATGTTTTATAAAAGAAAATACCTATTACCTATGGCTGTTCCAAATTCAGTAATTCATGCTCAGATTACTTATCTATCCTGCAGAGACATGACAATATGAGAAAAATAAATGTGTATACTTGGTGTATACTTGTTTGACAGGTGCAACAATACTCAGTTACATGTGCATTCAGGATGATATCTATATTTAGAGCCATATTTCCTCTCCTCATTACAATACAGAAAGGAACAAAATACCCTTTGCCTCATGGAGTATAGACTGTAGGAGAGGCATTCAGAAAGGCAAAGTACATTCCCAGTTTTTCTTCCAGATGAATCGTATTGCAAAAAATCTTATAACATAAAATGGTCTGACCTGAACAAAATGAAGAGGCGCAAAAAGGAATATAATCTTTTAAGGGGAAAAAAAGAACATAATTCAAGACTTACTATGTTCTCTGAATCTCACTGAAATACTCAAAGGGCAGCTTTACAGTGACAGCCAAAGACCACTTGATAAAGAAACATCAAGGCAGCAAATATAGATACTTCTTACACCATTTGTTTATGGGACCATTCTTCTTTTTGAAGCCCGTGTAGCACACTGGAAAAGAAGCACTTCCTATTTTTGCACGTGGATACATTTCCTGCATAAATACAGCCCTATCCTTTTATTTTCTCATTTAGATGCCTAATTAAAGTATTTCTTTCTTTTGTTTGGGACAACTCAATTTAAACATTTAAACTCAAGCATGTAAACTCATCTCGTGGATGAGGACAGAAGAGGAAGTTTTGTGGTAAATGCTCATTGAAAAATATACACAGCATATCACTGTCATTAAGCGTATTGTCCAATGTCATCCAATGAATCAGATCCAGAAGTGAGGATAAGGCTTGGAAGTGCTGTATGATGATGATTTATTCTAACTGCTAAACCTTGCAAGCTTATGCAATGTAAAATGAATACTACACACACACAAAAAGTGTAGTTGAAAATGTTGAAATATGCGTTGTTTTTTTCTAGAAGGAATCCCATATTATTGATATTAAAATACTTAAATGAAAAAAGAATGCTGAGACTAGACAGCATCAGTTACCCAATTTCAAAGCACCCTCTCAACTATTGCTAGACTCTGTAATGAGGAAGGGGTATTTGATGCAATAACTGTAAATATGAAGTAACAAATACTCAGAACAATTCATTCTTCAGGAGCACAAGTTAGTCAGCATAGATAATTTCCACTTTAAAAGGGCTCCAAATGAATTCATTTGTAATTCAGGTACTAGAGGATTTTATAATCTGCTGAAGCAGAAAAGTAACATCTTAAGAGCATTTCTGTTACACTCAGGCAATCTTACTGCATTTAAATTATCAAGTATTTTTCTTCTGTATCTAGTGGTTGATTATGAAGATATATGGGTTTAAATAGAAGCATTCTATTTAAGCGTGTCCTCATTCTAAGCATGTTCCTTAATCAGTCAGAGAAGGCTAATTATAGATGAGAAAGGTTTTGTTTACACACAGATATCTTAGTAATCAGCAGTGATGTGAATAGAAACAACAGAATAAATGCATCACTCTTCTGCAGAATTCAGAAAAATATTCGGTGCTTTGGAACTTCAAGACTGGCATCATCACACAGTTGCGCAAAGTTTCTTTGGTGCAGGTTTCTGCCAAATCCCACCTAAAGCTTCCAAGTGTTCTCAAACGATCATCTCCCACCAACAGAAAAATTGAATCAGTTTTAGAGTCAAAGACGGAATGATCGTTAGTACAGCATTGATGAAAAGGGGGAAATGGAGCAAGAACAGACTAACAAACTGTAAAAATACCTTAAAACACATTCGCCTTGACATGCTACTTATTTACACAAATGTGTTGTGCTAAACATAGTTAGTCCAGATTACCTGATGCAACATCACTGGAAGTAATTTCACAATGTAACTAGGAAAATTGCATCATTCTTTAGAAATACGTATTTTGTAGCATGCTAACAAATTAAGAGGCACTGTTTACTTTTGGAATTTCAGTTATTTTTACCATTCAGAAATGGATATATATGCAAGGTAGAGATTTAATAGAAACAAAACATTAGTTGACCCCCCTCTACTGTGCAACATTAGCAGATTTTAAATACAGCTGATGTGTGTTAAAACATGAAGTTGCTCAGCTGCCATCTTCCCTCATTCCTTTCCTAACAATGAGTTAATGTTCTCGGCAGCCAAAGGCGCACCTGTCACCACAAACAAGATGAGCTTCAAACCCAGGAATGCTCAAATGTACTAAACAAACATGCAGCAGAATGGAGAAGGATGGAAAAGCGTCTGCCTCAGGTGTATCATAAAACATGAGGCTGAAAGCTGCCTCAGCACCTGATGTGCAGCTGTCCCATAATCATTAATTAACGCAGTGCAGAATTAAGATTTTGTTGTCTGAGGGGAAGCTCTGGTATTTCCGTTGTCTTACGTGTGGCAGATTTCTGAGAGCCGCCTTTCTGTATTTCAGACAAAATACAGATAGTGTAAGACCACACTAACGCAGATCCTCTGCTTCTGAGGGCAGTACTCACAAATTAATAGTGAATGCTCTCCTTTTGAGGAAGGGATCATATTCTGCAGAGGGCAGTGCGTTCAGGCTAAGTACTGCAAAGGACGGAGGTAGACCTTAGAAATCTCCTGCCTGAAATTCTTGTTCATGGTTAAAGGATATCTCCTTTCCCCTTCATTTGCTTCTACCCTCATCCAATCCCTCCTCCACCTTTCCTATACTAATCCAGTAAATCCCATGCAAATTCCTTCTATCACTTTCTGTATACCCCATCCTTGCCTGGCTCTTTCTCTGAGATGGGTCCTTCATTCTCTTTTTCAAATGTCCCCACAAGTGATACACTTACTGTGCCGTAAGCCTTCAGAATATACACACTGCAAGTTGCCAGTGGAGGGCTTCCCACTCATCTGGGCTTTTCTTCTTTCTCTGCCTCCAAAACTATACTTTCACATACCCCAGGCTCTTCTGAAAACACAGTGTCCAATTAGTATTTTTCAATTCTGCTTTTAGCTTGAAAAGTAGGAATAAAAGTTAGAATACACACCAAAAGTATAGCAAAAAAAAAAAAGTCATTAATTAAGATTTATTTTTAATGGGACATAAGATAATGTTTCATTTTATATTTTATTTGTTTGAAAAGTATTAGTGATCAGAATGCCAGATCATTGCCAGATATGGTAAAGCTTGCCATATAAACACATAGCTAAGGGAGCTCCAGGGGAAAATAACCCATTCTTTCAACTTCTCTCCAGTAGTAGCGTGAGTTTTATTTTACTCTCTATGTATATGAATACAGCTTCACAGTAAGTTTTGAAACTCCTCTGAACACAAAACTTTTTAAAAAGCTGCTTAGGGCTTCCAACTAACTTTGCCATTGCTTATTCACTTTGGCTTTAAATTCTTTTTCATACTTTACTAGACACCCTTATAGTGTATGGATTAGGACAACTTTTAGGAGCCTGCAGACTAAAGATTATGGTGATTTTGAAGCTCTCAGCCATGTAATCTGAATTGCATTGGCAAGCAGATAATTTTTCAGCTGTCTTTTTCTGCTTAGAGCTTTGTATTTACATGGAAGTGATTTTTATACCAAGAAGCATCCAGATAAAGGAAGACTAAAGGAAAACTAAAGTCAAGACTCTCATAGTATAATACTAAGCAATGGGGGTCTGTGTGCATGTTTGACTCAAATCCTACTTCCATTTTTAAATTCTGTCAGTTACTTGCTTATGACACCCACCTTAGAGTCTGGAAGAGAAAGAAACCTTACCTTCTTACCTGAATCAGACAGGCAGTGGACCACTTGCACTGTCTCGTGATCTGCATCTGCAAATGAGATAGCAGTAATGCCTTGTGTTATTGGTGGGCTGTTACACTTATATTTTAGTTACTGATCAGATTGTAAAGGATCAATATAATTACAGATCCGCGGGTCATCTCCTGACATCTTATCCAATGCAGTCTATTTCCTTCCACCTTGTATTGATGCTGATATGGGTAGTTTTGATTAATATCCTATGGTGAAAGATTCTGTGGGTTTCTTTACATATATATTATGTTAGCGTTTTGTCTCCAGCACAGCTCCTATAGTAAGTTTGTATACAACAGTTAAGGCTGGCTCATCTCATCTGACAAGAGGTGTGGGCGTGTGTGCATGCATGTGCAGGCATCTAGGAAAGCAGAAATCTGGACACTATCTGAAAATGGGAGTTTCTAGTCTCACAGCTTTTTCTCAAACATTTGAAGGCTGTTGTCTTTCAACTCTGGTTGAGTTGGAAATTCTGATTTCTTAGAGGAAGAAAGACCTTTTTTTCCATTTTAAAAATCAACTTTGGAATGCTACATAGCAGGACCATTTAAAGCCAACAGTCAGCACGTGCTGAAACAGCAGGCTAAACAGCATGCAGGTGATGTGCAACAGCAATACCTGGCCTAGTGACCCCCCAGACTTAATTAGTGTAACTCCCTCTTAGTATAGCCTAGGAGTAGGCTTCTCGTTCATTCAAGAGCAGAAGCACAGTTGCCTGCCATATTAACAACTGCAAGTGTGTCATGCTTAACCTGTGCTCTACTTGTAGGCATCCATTACAAGCAACATAAACTATGAGTTGCTACTGACTTTTAAGGCTGTGTATAGTAAGACTGACTACCTCTAGGAGACACTATATAGATACCATCATAGCCCAGATGCTTGTTAAAGACTACTTTTCTGTTTTGCTTGCAGTCACTGTGTATGTAACTCCACTGAAATTATTAGAGCTCTGCTAATGCAACACGATAAGCAGATCTTCTGAGTGAGTTCCACTGCTAGTTATTGAAGTCTGCTTAGCTTCTTTCCCACCAATTTTAGGAAAGGACTTACAGTAGAAACCTTTCCCTCTCTTGGTTGTCTTAAAGCATCAGTTGCTTCTATATTTAACATCGTCCTTCACCTGTTTGTACAGCAGCACTGATGACTTCATAAAAGCTTGCGCAAGCCAATATTTGAACATTTGGATTTTCAGAAATGCCCTAACTGTAGCAGTGCCTGTTGGTAAGGTCACATTAGCTGTAATTTTGTTTATTTAAATGTAACCAAAAGATACCTCATCTCAATTTTCCTGTTTCTATGAAAATCTCCATCATTTTCAGCTTATATGACAGTATTTTCTACATCACAACATTCTCTAACCCTAGCCTTTTACCTAATCCTATATGCAACTCTCTTCAGATAGAAGGAGTCTTCTCTTCCTCCTGCTTCATTTTTCTCTCTAGGCTACTGACTTACTCCCTTTACACTCATTCTCTAGAACTTTTCCATGAGCCTTAGTTTGATGCCAAAACCTATTTATTTTTTTTCCTGTATGATTTTAGCCTTGCATTATTCTCCAGTTTTCATTGGTATTCAAGAATACTTCTATGAATTTTATATTCCATTTTCTATCCCTGTTATTCTATTCAGCTCTCCAAAGCATTTCTCTCCCACTTGCTAGAGAACAATGCCCCACTCAAACTACACTTCTGTTCTTAAAGTATTCTACAGTATTTCAGAAATAGGCCACTGAAATGCCACTATACTTACAGTAAATATCTGGAACATTATCTCAAGCAATCAGAGCAGACTGGCTACCCTTCCTTCTCCCAGCAGTCAAACATAGTAACTTTGAAAAGTCTCACACTGTCCTTAGTAAACGGTGGTTGTTTGATCAGTTGCACAGCTTTAATATATGATGATAATTGAATCTTTTTTTCTAGTGTCTAAATCTTCCATTTTATTTCCAAAGGCAAAGAATTAAAAGAAACGGTAGTAATTCTTTGTGCAATAGTTTAGACCAGTAGTACTGAAAACTACAATCCACAATCTACAGAAAGCAGTGCTGGGAGTCACATCAAGCATGCATGGCGGTATGCTCACAGTGATCCATTCGTCTTATTTAGATATGCTGGATATCTTTCTTTCTTGGCCGTTCTTCCCCACTCCGCCTTCTTATCCCTCATCTGAAATTATACCTTGCAGCTGCCAATGGCAGTTGAGAATTTCAAGTATGTTACGGAGTTCAGCCCATTTTTCTCAGCTGGAGCCTGAAATTGCTTATGTCACAGATTATTATGACTTCAGTGCTAGAAATAGCAAGAAGGAGCAAGATCTTTAGTAATACAAATAGAGAGAAGCAAATTTACATACATAAAAGATACATGCAGGATGTAGTTATTGAATGAAGTGCTTTCCGTTTTCTGTAATGCCATAAATTCCTTAAGAAAACTTAGCAGGATAAGTGCAAAATATAAGACAAATTAATATTAGTTTAGCTTCTTTGACTCAATATGAATTACTAAGCCATTCATTTTATTTATTTTTAATAAAATATCATACCATTTTACTATGGTAAAATACCATATTCATTTTAATCCCTTCTTCAGAAGAAGTTTTCAGAAGCTGAATACATAAAATAAGCATAGTAGAGAAGACTTTTAGCTAGGTCTCTCCAAGAGAGGGTCATTCACCAAGCATGTAACACGTTCTGGCGTGAATTATTACACTGCATAAACTGCTTTTGCAATTTAAGGTGTACTGTGTCTCAATGAATTCCCATTTCCTTGATCTATTCAGCTGACAGTACTAGCTCTTCAACAAAGAGAGCTAGAAAGTTACATGAAAGGGGGAAAAGAAAGCATGACTACTGTGTGAGAACCAGTGGGATGACACAGTTAACACTAAAGAGGTGGATTTAATTAGTTAAATCTGCCAGTGGGGGAGGCAGATTTAACTGCAAAGTACACCATTGTGAAGTATATTGTTAATCCAATGACCGTATTAAGAAAGATATGGTTTAATATATAAAAGCAGTATGGATCAGAATATAAACTTGATGCCCAACATGCCCAATTCCCTTTGTTCCAGAAATATGAGGTGAGCGGAAATTCCGTAAGAAAACTTGCTGTAAAGCAAATATAAACCTTGATTTATGCCATAACAAGTTCTCTCCCCACTTAAGACCAAAAGAAGCCTTTGTGCTTTTCATATTAGATGACAAGTCACCATCTAATCCAAATAAAACTTGGTTTCCCAGGTGTATTGAGAATTACACAGGAGCCCGTTGTGAGGAAGTTTTGCTGCCTAGCATCAAGTCCCAAACAAAAGGTGACCTGTTTGCAGCTTTCTTGGCTTCACTTCTTCTTCTAGGAGTTCTTGTAATTGGAGCATTCTACTTCCTTTGCAGGTAAAAGTGCTTCAGAGTGCTGAAGCTATTTAATCAAGTAGAAATTTCTTCGGGTAATCATGTACTAATTATTTGAATGTAAAAGTATGTGATGAATTATCCATAAGGTTTGTATGGTTATTCAGCATAATTAATGTGGATGTCTCAACTTGTTGCTTGTAATATTTTACTTACTGGCATGTAGTTTTCTCAATGTCTTTTATAAGCTATTACTTATAGTTGCTTTGTAAAAAATACATGTAGTACACCCATTTCTGAGAGATTTTACAGTCTACCTAGAGTTAGTGCTAACATTTTAAAACATTAGTCAACCCTTATGTTGTCCAAAGATTGAGAAGCAGAAGCAAATTACCAAAGTGCTAGGGATCAGAAACTGTTCCACTGCATTGAATTGGCAGCCAAACCAACTGGTGCCATTAGCTCCCAATTCCTTTACAGCTCCTGGTTTAAAAAGGAAAACTAAGGAAAGAATCAAATTCAAGAATAATCCCAGGTAGATGTTTATTAACTAACTAACATCTAGAGCAAATCAGAGGGCTAACTCATTTATCCAGGATGATCCATGTTTGAGTAGCATGAAAAAGTCAGTGCTAGACAGCAAGTGCCGCAGGTTTGGTTTTAGTAGCGTTTTAGGCATGTTAGGACTTCGAATGAAAACACATAAGCAGTTACTGGGATTAAGTCAACTATTTGATGCTGTACATATATCAGTACAGTATATCAGTACAGTTATACCAAAACCAAACTTACTCCCTGCATTTATGTACGCAAGTCAACCTATGTCCCCTCTTGTTTTTAGAGTGCAGCACTTTTTCTAAGAGCTCATTTTGTCATATACTGCTAATACGTATTTATGCCCTTATGAGGCAAGTTACTAGGCCCCTGTAATTCTTAGCCATCACAGACTTGCAGCCTCTTCCTATTACTCCTATGCTGCATTTCTCCTTGGTTACGATAACCTAATGTTCTTGCAATTCTGTTCTTTGCTCTCCCATAATCACATTGCCAAATCAACCTCTCTGATCAGTGTCTTTCAATGAGCGACCTTTGGAATAGCTGGTCTAGTTTTGCCTCAGCTGCTGTCATGGAAACCCATTGAATGCCAGTTTTTCCCATAGCTGAACGTATTTAGAAGAGATAGAAAGCATTTGATAAAACAGAGTTTGTATAAAAAAAAAAAACCCTTGTTGTAGAGGATACCCCCCACCTTAGCCATTTTAGTTAAATTAATCCTGTCTTAGCAGTGGGACGCCACAGCAGTTGTTCGCTAAAGAACATTTGCAGATTACTATAAAGTTATTAGAATAGAATACAGCTTTAACTAACTAAAGAAAAATTCATTCAAGTCTCATAGAGGTACGGAGAGTATTTCTTTAGAAGTAAAGCTTGTCTCTGAGAAGAGAAAAAAAGTCTTCAGAGAGCAGAGAATTCAGAGTAACCTGTTAAAAGATCCCTTGCCTCTTGCATACAGTAACATTAGGGAAGGCTGGAGACACGATCTACTGAGTTTTATGGTCAAAGAGCCTTGTATTGCAAAGTACAGAAGCTTAGAATAACAGCAATGACAGGTCTGTGCAAGTCTTTTATTAGACAGATGGAAGATGAACCTCAACTACTCTATTTCTTCATAGGAAATCATTTTACTCAAGTTTTACCTAACTGGCAGAACAAGTAGTAGGGCCTCTTTATTAGAAAAATAACAAGGGCAGCAACTCAGTCTTAACATAGTTGCCCTTGAACCTATCTTACATACCAGACTAGCTTGGGAAATCTCATAAAATCATGATCAACTTCTTCAGTGTAAAGAAAAGAACAGAACTGGCTAAAAATTGTCTTGTCTTACCTTTACACTTCAGAGACTGATGTAGCACAATCATCTTCTGCTAGAGAACTCATCTATAAAGGAAACACTTTACATCTAAAAGTCCTTATCTCTTGACTGAAGTGACCAACATATTAGAGGAGTCTCAAGTGGATACTTTAACCTACTCCCCTCTTTTCAGCTGTATAAACAAGGATTATTGCTAGCAGCTGTCATTAATATTTTTTCCCAAGATTTGATCTACCACCTGTATCATAACATTCTGGAAGAGGGTGGAACTGGGGCTTGTAAGGGTTAGCTGAGAGTTTGCGTCATCCTTCACTTGTCCTCTTGACAGGATATATGAAATTTAAAATGTTAAGAGAAACATTGTGCTATCAAGTTTCCACTATTACACTTTATTGACAAATATGTTTGATCCAGAATCAGAAAGCAGAGAGTTTTTTCCCCCATATTGTGTGTTAGTAAGCATTTCTGTAGCTCTTTCAGCAGAGGATTCTAGTGCGGTTTTAGTATAAACAGTAATGCAATCTGGAGGGACACAGAAGAGGAGATATTAATTGCAGTTTAGGATACAGAAACTGAATCCCTAAAATTATATGTCAAATCTTTCAGAATTTAGGAAATCAGTGCTCTATTTTCTTGTCCCTGTCATCACTTGTACCCCCCTTCCTTTCCAAGTTTTCTTCCTCTCGGGCTGCTTAGGGCAGATTTCAGGACCAGGCATGTGTGAGTGCATTTAATGCTCCCTACAAACAAATCCATTCAGCATGCAAGGGTGGAGAGAAAGGATTTCATTGCTCTACTTATAAAACCAAATCATAAGTAATGGCGAAAGTAACCCATGAAAGAAAAGGGCTGTATAGGAAAAGCTCTGGGTGAACAGTGGGAAATAATTCTCCTTTTATATTTAGCTGAGTCATCACATTTTTATCAGCCGAGGATTTATTTTTCTCCAATCTGCCAACAATCTGCTGTTAAGCTGATTTCATGCTGTATTTGATTACGTACTAGGCTTCATCAAGATGGTATGCTTTGGGAAAGCAAATGTACAAGGAGAAGGAGGAGAGAGAATCAAAGATAATGAAGAAACAGACAGTATTTGAAATGGCTAGAGGGCGAGAATGATAGAAGGAGGAGAGAGAATCAAAGATAATGAAGAAACAGTATTTGAAATGGCTAGAGGGTGAGAATGATGGAAAGTAGAACAAAATAAAGATAGAGGAAAGGAACTGAAGGTCTGAGTGAAAGGAACAGCAGAGAACGGAGGGAGGGAAGAGGGAGAGGTGGTCAAGGACTGCTGATGAAAAAAAAGCAGCTTAGAACTGGAAAAGATAAACAGTAGTCTAGGGTTAAACCTCCCACTGTTGCTGGAACCTGCTGAAGGAAAGGCTACCGTAGAGCTATCGTAGCGAGTCTCAAGGTTGATAGAATATAATTCTTTAGGTAGTAAAGTGAGTAGCTTTAATTTACTTTCTGAAAAAATTATGAGGAATGTTGTAGCAAAGACAAGACTATGCTTTTATGTCTCCTCAAAGATGAGTCTTGTAAAACAATTTTACATCATGTTGTAGGAATTTGTAAGAACAGTACTGTCCACACCCAAAATTAATGTGAAAACCAATTCAGTACATTAGCTTCCTGTTATTTTACCAAGTTTTCTCCAGGAATGTGTTGTTTCATAGGCAATAAACGTTGCTTCTCTGTCAAAGGGGGAATCCTGATCTTTAAAGAGCTTGCTCAGTTCTGTTTGCTACATTCCTGTAAAAGCTCAGCACATAAAACTGTTGCTATTTCTAACTGTTGGGATTCACTAGAAGATACGACAACATGCCAACAGTTGTATTTTAGCAAAGATAGTAAAATATTTACACTGTGAATGTAAAACTTATCCATATATATATATTAAATCAGAACTGGTTTTATAAGGGTGATTTGCTATTTAACAATGAAAAAATGTCTCGGATTGGAGTAGGCTTCTGTGCAGCTTTAGGCCCAGGAGCTGCATAACCTGTTGGCAGAGCAGAGAGTATGGAGGTAGAGCAAATCCAGATCTAGCCGCTCTCTGTCTTGAAACAAACACACACACCCCCCACCGATAAATGGTACTGATAAAGCCTATTGTTTTGACCTGGGGAAAACAGGAAAGTGTGCAAAAATCCTTGCTATTACATTGTTACTGGGGTAACAAATGGCATATTTTGCTACAAGCAATTCACCTGTCAGTACAGGTCCATCTGGCCTTCTTTCTCCAGAAACATATTGTACAAGGGTTGCTGGAAGAAGAATAAGAAAGGTAGCTGATTAGTATAGATTCCACATAAGCCAGCTTTTATTTAAAAACGATAGAGGCCTGAGTGCCACACACACAGCTTAGAGGAATAGAGAAAATCCTAGTGAAAATGTAACATAAATCTGCAATTCATTTCTGTGCTTTATTGTAAGTCCATGTTGAAATGCCAAATTACCTGTAAGATAAGTGTATATTGATGAACAGGAACTCAGCCAGCCAAAACAACAGGGTTTAGGAATAAAGCCATTTAAGCTGTCCAAGACAACAGACTTTGTGGAGGAGTTATATCACCACAGGACACAAACTGGACAGAAAGGAGAATAGCTCATGACTCTTCTCAAGAGAGCAGATGTCTAATTACTATTAAAAGAAAGGGAAAGAGACAGCAAGAGATCTGTTTCTCCTCAAGAAAGTGTGGAAAATACCACATTATTGATACTGCACTTCCAAATGTTAAGAGAGTTAATGATAAATTAAATAATTTTGTGGTATCTACTAATTGCTTAAATAAAGACCTGAGAAATCAGACAAACAGGAACATTAACTTCAGGAGAAAAGCCATGTAGTTCTGAGTGCTGTTTCTGCCTCTGATCTTTGTTCTTCTCCCTCAAATACACGCTTCTCAAAAATGTTGAGTATTAATTAGAAAGTAATTGCAGAAGATCCATGTAACTTCTTTCAGTGGAAGCATCATTCAGTTACTTTGTCTCTTCTCTGATAACTTTTTTCACTCTGTGTGGGTTTTTTTTCTCCCTGTTGTCTCTTTTTTGTTTCTGCTGGTCAGGAAAGCTTCCGTTCCAAGGACGAGTACTTCAGAGTGTGGTGCCAACCTGGTTGAGACTACAAGCAGCAATGGCTGCAACAGTGAGTACATTTAAAGTTAAATGATTTGACTCCATAAGGAAGGCAGGGGAGGAAGTTTTTTTTCATTGAAGGCATGTGTTTTGTTTCTTTTTCAGAAATAATAACAGAGTAAAGCATTAGAGTGGAAGAATGGTGGGAAAACAACATGCAGAGCAACCCTAAGAATACAGTAGTTGTAGAGGATGATGCGGTAAGCAAGATGAGAGAAGAAAGTAGACTGAAATAGGAGGCTTACTTATGTCTTGGAGAAGACTGTAACTAAGACAAAGAGAAATAGTTGCACTTATTAGAGTTTCTATGTATTTTTAAAGGTGTATCAAATTATACAGAAATCACTATAATCACTACAATTTATCATTGAATTTTGTGAGATTTTTCATGACAAGATACTGTTTTCAATAATGCACAGGTAGAAGCATGAGATAATTTTGGTTTTTACTGCATGGGAAATAGGAAATAATCTTTTTTTCACTGCACAGAGAATATGAGATAATCATAGGGGTTTTTAGCATGAGGTAATACTATGAATTTTTGATAGGATTGTCCTTTTTCACAGGATTGCCCCAGAGGAGTTGAGGACTGTCTTGATTCAATAGTTTCAAAATTTATACCTGTGATACATGTCCAGAATTTGGCTTGTTTCAGATACGCTTACCAGATGTAGGGGAAAAAAAAAGTACCTTTCTCCAGCTAATACTGGTTTGGTTTTTTTTTTTAATAGTAAGACAACATGAGGATGAGGTACCACTGCTAGTGTATTGGCCAGCTTCCTGGCACAAGATTTTAATTCAAATTAAAAGAAAATATTAAGAAAAGAGATTGGTAATGGTTAAAAGAAGTTTACTAGGCAGAGTATTTACCCTTTGTTTGGTATACGTCCCTAATATTAAGCAAGACACCTTCCTCAATGGTTTTATTTTTGTCTTGCTGCCTTCTGAAAATCTCACTACTGAGGGAGATTTAAACCTTACCTTACATTTTCCAGTTGATATTTCAGATACTAGAAGTCAGGAATTTTATTCATCAGGTCCATTCCTGACACAAAATATTATCCAGCCAGGTGTCTTGGCTGAACAAGTGCTGCCCTCGCTAAAGATTTATTTGTTTTATTCGTATAACCATTTGTTGATCACACCAACAGTATATTATATATCACTATCTGGTTCCGCACAGGATTCTCTTACTCAGACAAAGAGAGGCCAAATGACATGGTCTGTCTCTCTTTCTGCCTTGACAACACAAAGAGACTGTCTGGTTAGTCAGAGACATAGAAAATGTGAACTGAACAATTTTCTTTTCAACTCATTTCTAGCGCTGGAGGTTGAAACCAGCAAAAATCAGATATGTTTCCATAATGGCACATTACCTAGCAGCTCATTATGTGGGATTTATAAGGTTGTATTGAAGAGACAGTTAATTGAGAGAACTTCAGGAATTGAAAGGGGAGAAAATGCAGAACCCAGATTTCTTATCTCTGAAATAAAAAATCTTGAGGTGCATAAAAATATAGATGCAAAGAAAATGTTGAATAAGCTTCTATTCCTAGGGTGTCTACTACACGCTCTAGTGTCAGAAAAAATAGTGTGTATTTTGTATCAACGTAGACAAAAATACCGCGAGACAGAGAAGAAAAGACACGCTGTTACAGCGTATAAGGTAAGAAGTCAAAGAGAAAACCGTATTATAATAGCTACTAGAAAACAAAACAGAAAAATACATTACCTTCTGAGGACTCATGTCAGAGAAGTTAGAGTCCAAGTTAAAGCTCAGCATCTGAAGGGAGAATCTGAGGGCACCAAATCAAGTAGAGGACCTGATCCGGAGAAACTCCTGATCAAGTTATATAAAGCACTAAAAGATCACTTTCTCCCCAAATTAACCGATCTTACATGTTATTTTCTGGACTTCAAGCCTTTAGCAGATACTCTGAAGGAAGCTGATAATGCTGTTTTAAAGGCTAGGAAAGATAAAGGTGATTTTTCATCACATAGGGACATGGCACTGTTAAATACAGAGTTTAGGAGATTTGTAGCAGTACTGACAGCTACATTAGAATCAGTGTTACTCAAAGTACTTTGCATAGCCTCAGTGAAAATTAGTCAGAGACGACTGCTATTAGATAACTTCCATATGTTATTGATCATGAGACATTCAGACCTAATAATGTTAAAGTTTGGTATACTATTTTCACTGAAGAAGGAAAAGGCTCGTGGTCATCCTAAGTGGAAATTCAGGAAGGAAATATTAATAGAAGATGTAAGAAATAAATGGACGGAAGTTGTACTCTATAAACTCTTAGAATCCTCCCAGCTTTCCAGACAGACATGGAATAGTTATTCACTGTTACCAATCTTGTTTGCATTATTTGGGAAACAATTTGTACAAAAAGTGAGGATGAATAAGCCAAAACCATGTTTAAATGCAAACAAGTTGATTAATGAAACGATGTCATCTTTGAATGAAATCCTATTAGCGATTCAGACTGCTTCAAACCCGTTGCATTTGAGAACATTTCAGCTTCTAAAATTAATTATTTCAGTTCACAAGCTTTGTGAATTTGACGTTCAGGTCAGAATGAGGTCAGGCTACAAATTCATTTTAAGGTGGTCAAATGCCACAGAAAGCACAGGGTAGCCAACATTACATATAATTTAATAAAATAGTACAACACTCTCTAGCAGTGCTTGCTTACAAAATTAAGCAAGTAGTCCTGTGAGCAATAAAGCTAAGGAAACACCGGTTCCAATGGATCAGATCTTGTGGTTGGAGTCGCTGGAGTCTGAAAAAGTGTTACATGTATATGCAGGGATGAGTAATAAGGTCTCTCTTCTCTGCTTGACTCCTGTTTTCATGAAACATAAGGTCTCATGTCTTTAAAATTACCCCTCCATCAGTTGAAAGGTTATGGAGGGAAGAAAAGGGGAAAAGACTAATTTCCTAGGAACCTCCACTAATAGGATTACACAACAATTTTTTATAGTGTTATGGCAAAAAATGTTTTATACCTGAGGATCATGTTTTCCTTGCAGAATCTTGTAGTAAAGGTCTCTTCATAATGTGTTGCAAAACCACATTATTTTCCTTCTGGCCCTGCATTTTTAAAGAGCAGTAGGGGGGCTCTGATGTCTGACTCAGTTATTTGAAAATGGAAAACGGAGAAGAAATAGGGGAGAGAACTTACCACAATGGAAGTGGTGTCTGTGCCATTGCTTTCTGTTGTAAGTGTTCTGACTAGGAGCTACCGAGCTGACCAGAGTCCAGGCAGAAGGGGAAGGCAGTGAGCTTACCTAAAAGGCTAAAAATTCCTGTTACGTGTTCAGCAAACTCTGCATCAGGAGATAGGTACCTAGAAGGGACTGCCCAGGAAGAGGGAGAGCTTTAGCCAAAGGTGGTTGTGGATTTAACATATGGATTTAACCCAATTCTTCTACATTAAAAAAAACAAACCGAAACAAAACCCCCTCAGTTATGTTCCTTTGGTATTTAGCATCCTTTCAGATTTAAAGGACATCAAGCTATTCCCAGTAAAAACTGAAAAGACTGTGGATTAGTTTGGGTAAGAGTTTTCACTTGTACTATGACCATATTCAAACCCAGGGATATTAATGAAGATTCATCTGTACGAGTTTGGGAAAAAAAACTAGAACTAATTGTGTTGTGATTCTCTGGCAATGTTATTTAGATTACCAGGATGCCTATGTTCACTGTACTTCTCTCAGATATAATGCCTTTTCGTGACATCTGTATACTTAAATGAAGAGTGGAATATTCCTATATCTCAGATTATACGGAATAATCAAAAGAATCCAGACATAAGTTACGTGCTTTTTGTGGTTAAGATTAGTGAAAAATGTGCTGCTTTCAAGAAAGTACTGCAGTATTTCCTGCACTTTGGGGGAAAATGAGCAAACAAAAAAACCCAAACATGTGCATGCCTAAAGATGTTTAAAAAACCCCGAACTTTTTCATTATTGTATGTAACATTATCTGCTTGTGCTTATCCAAAGTCTGTTCTTGCTTTTCTTGTGACTATAACCTGTTCAACATAATCTGCGTGTAATGTGAGAGCGCAATTTCTTGATAGCTAAGTACCGAATACAAATTTTGTGAAGTACCGATAGCAGGTTGGCACTCAGTTCCGTGCTTGGGACTGGTACTCCACTAAACCTTTCACCGGGAATTACTTCTATAGCTAGCTAAGGGCGTGTAAACAAAACCTGCAGCTATAGAACCCCAAATAACAAGAAGATATTGCTGTTTCCATCCCCCAAATTAAAACTAAAACCAATTTCTAACACTGCTAAATGCACCTCTATGTCAGTTTGCGTAACATTTGAACATTCTTTCTCAGTGTACATTAAAAGAGACTGTTTTCAAATCATCCTCTCAATGTAAGTAATGATATTTTGACCACAACTTTTGTACAGGCAAATGATGGGCTGTAAAAATGTAGCTGAGCATCAACTGGTGGCATTTTTTAACAGGGCTGTGTAATTTGAATCTATGTTGTGTGTTCTCCATCGCAGAATTTGCTGCTGTTTCAAACTATTCAGTCATTTTCAGCAGTTCTGGAGATTCTAGGAGAGTTCCTGTTTTGAGGGGATTAGTGTTTGCTCTCACTGTTGCCATATTGACAACTCAGCTAAGGCGAGCTTATTTTAAAAAAGCTGTTTCTAACTCTTAAAGCTGTGAAAATTTATCTTGAAAAGGTGACATGACTGCCACTGATTCAGTCATATGAATCACTCTGAAACATTTATTTTGAGAATTTTGCGCTACCTGCTAATCTCAGTGAGGTTCTAGCTGTGAAATGTAACGATGACAATTTATAAATTGTTTTTTAAAAGCATTTAGAAGCACAAATCCCATTCATTTGGGAATAAAATTTTTGCTCCTAAATTATCAAAGCACTTGAAAAAAAATTCCAGTTAGCTATTTCTCTGCCAATAATTCTAACATAAGTATCCAGGTAATACTGTTTCCAAATAATCCAAACCTATCTCATGCCTTTCCTTTGAAAAACAAGTTTCCAGTTTTTCACTGTAGCTATGTGTTGTCTGTTTAGAAAAATACCGTACACTGTTATGAAGTGCTGGTAGGCACAAAATCATCAGCACGAGGGTCCTACAATGTTTGAACTCGTATTTGTTTGACCTAAAACTGTGGTACAGGACCAAGGCACCCCACCACCCCACCACCAGAAGTGAGCTCAGTTTACCTGGCTGCACATCTTTGAGCCTGTAGTTCAGGAGACACGTTGCCAGACAGAACACCCTCAAGGCTAGTCCAGAGCCCCTCCGAAACAACAGCCTCATCTGGAGCCCGTGTCTGGCTGAGAAACGGGCTTAGGAACAGGAAAAATTTCAAGTAAGAAATTTGATAATTAGAGTCTAACCTTTATCTTCTCTGCTTTTGTGTGCACAAAATACAACTGCTGTATTAAGATGGAATGTATTTTAGAGATCCACCACAGACTCATACAGTATGAATGAAACAGTAAAAAAATCTTCCCCGCAACATAATCATGAAAAATAATCAGGCAACAGCGGAAATAATTTTTTCTTAATGTTGCAGAGTGCTCAGAGATCATAATATAAAAGACCATTTAAATTTACATATTCACTATCTTTGTAAATTCTAACTATGCAAACTTCCAGACCTCAAACTTTATTTTCCTGTATCATTCCACTGAGTAAAACAGAAGCAGGCATCTGAATGGCAAATGTTTTTTAACTTGTTTCTCATTTGGCCAGACGCTAGGGGTTCAGAAAACTTAGGTCGATACCAAAGTTAGTGTCTTATATGAAAACTGATGAACACTACTACAGAGTTACTTCTAGTAGAAAGAAGTTCTCCATTTTTAGAAAGACAAAAATAAACTAAGAGGAGGTAATGACACTGAGTGAGTTTTGAGGTAGACTTTTTAACTAAAAATTAATTAAGCATTGTATGTAACCATTTGTTTTCTCAAAATTTAGTCTGAGGTTTAACATTCTTTCAGCCTCCTCTGCTGCACGCTGAAAGTCAAAGTTTGGCTCTATCATTTACGTATTTTGGTTTACTGTTCCCTGCCAAGGGGGCATGATTCAGTCCGACTCATTCATCTGTTAAAACAAGGCTTGTTCCAATATTAACTTGGGCCAAAACAAATCTGACACAGAGAGTAACGAAACCCAAGTTCACTGTCTTTGCAGTTTTATGCAGACTTTAACCGAAATTGCTTTCTGGCAGTACAGTTGTGACAATTTAGCATAATTTGGCTCCTCTGTATCAGATTATTCTTGCTTTCTTACAACTGCACATTATAGAAACATCCTATAATGAGGGGGGTTTTGGATTAGTAATTTTAAAATAAAAATTATAGTAATAGTTTTATGTTTGGCAATTGCCGTTTTGGTTGTGCAAGTACGAGGTTATACATCACACCGCTTGCCTATTATTTTTTGTACTTTTGAAACCTACAGTTCACTTAATTGAAACACGCATTAAGAAAAAATGTGCAACAAAACATTATTCACATTCAAAAGATGGGGAAAAAATAACGTCTTTTACCTTTTGTCAGCAAAACCATCACTCCTCCCTGCAGGTCTTGCGACTTTGAAGGTTTTCTTTTTTTCTTAACAAAAGCAAAATCCAGTTGTGGTCACTTAGGGACTATATTCTCTTGCTGGAAACATACTACCATCAGCACCATAACTGCAGATAATTATCTTTAGAGCAGTCCTGCTATTCACATTTGCCTCAATTGCTGGATAGTCATTTAACTAACTTTGTCCACTTTTAAAACCTCATGGTTATCTTTTGAGTGACAGAGGTACAAATTATCGCACTGCCTTTTGGTACGTGCACCTTTTAAGCAGATATATTTTGGTTTCACTCAGGAGTTAACATGGTTGAAGAGCAAATGATAGTGTGGAGGCAAAATGAATTTGCCTAGCAAAATGCTTTAATCACAGATGTTGCAATTTTATCAATTACACCACTTCCCTTTCACTTGGAAGACATGATGCGCTCTGGCAGAGACAGCGTAGCGGTTCCAGCCATGCGGTGCATGGTTCTGGGGTCCCCTGGGCTCATCCCTACTCCCTGAGGTTGGAGAGGTGATCCTGGACTCTGGTGCAGGCTCTTGGGGTTCTCGCTCCAGCATCTTTTCTGGACTATGTTTACCTCTGAAGTGTCCGCAGCTACAGGACCTCACCGATGATCGGCCCCTTCAAACCACACTCTCATTTCCTGTGTTGCTGCACCATCGCTGGAGCTCACCATCTGCTTCTTCGGACACTTCTGGACATGTTTGCACTGCAGTTCAGGACACCTGGTTGATCATACTTATCTACTTCTACTACAGCAAAAAGTTAAAAGTTCACGGGCTTATGCTAGCAGCAATGCTGACTAGCCCTAACTCACGCTAACAGCTACAGGAATCCTGTCCGTGTTACAGACACATTTTCTTTGCCTCCTGTTAAACACGTAACTTATGCAGACAGAAAGGGCCAAACATGACATTCTGGTTACGCTGAAAAGAGAAAACATGAATCCACCTCCCACTGAGAGGCTTCTCTTAAAATTCAAGCATACTCCATTTCCAAATACCTTTCCTTCTAAATGCGGTAACTAAACGTTTTCCAAGTCACACCTACACTTACTAATCTCCTATCCCTAGAAGGCCGCTGGGAGTTCACAGCTCATCCTCTGTCTTCTAATTTAAAAAACCCATCATCAACACAGCCGTGGGAGAGTGCCGTCTGTCCTCAGCACCCGCTGAAACCAACGCTTAACTCTTGAGGACAGATACGCCTGTGCCCTAGCTCGTTAGGCCAGGTTCAGGAAAAGTTTTAACTAGACACGGACAAAAAGTTGGCAACTGTAGTCTTGGTCGGTACATTTAAAGCAAAATAGTGTTATTTTGTTGTACAACATACAGCTAAGTATTTTCTTTTTACTATGCTGGAAGTGGGCCAGCTGCCTGATTTGGCATTTAGAAGTGTGGTGAACCGGTGCAAAATTAATCTTATTTTCTTGTCATTCTATTACTAAGTGAAAATCAAAGGGAGGAAAGAATTTAAAAGGGAGCAAATATATTATTAGCTATACTGAGACTATGCTGCATTCACTTACTTGAACTTTGCGATGCTGCATTCCGTCTGCAGCAATCAAAACAGGTGACTGATGTAGAAGCATGGGAAAAACATGCAAAAGCACAAGTCTTGTTTAAAGGCTTTATATAAACAGAACGTAGCCAGATCTTGCGTGCCCCACGACTTCAAATTAAAAAGCAAGAAACTTTTTAAAGGCACTTAAAGGTACCAGGTAGTCTTAGTTTTTTGCACTCTGGATTTAAAGGTTTATGACAGAGAGCATCACGCTACGAGAGAATCTAAAAGAAAAGGCAACGAGTGCATTTTGTTTGTGTAAACTTAAATACACAAAGACTGAAATTGCTGGTACGCACGAAGTAGCAGATACTATTCTAAACCAGATAGTTAAGACAACTGAAATTCAGTTCAAGACGGTGAGACAAGTTGAGCTTGTAACTGGACGACACCTCTTTAAAGCAGAGCTTTTTCTCTAAGAATAGAAGGCAAGGTACTTTTATGTATTTTCATCTTTATTTAATGAGCACTTTGTTATTTTTCTCTAAAGATTTTCATTCATTTTATCTAGTAAAACCATTCAGTTCCGTAAATAGGACTCAAGTCTGGGCAGGTTGCGCATCTCTCTTGAAATAAAACCCAGGAAATGGTGGATTTTATGCATCAGCATTTCAGTATGCATCAGTAGTTTTTCTAGACTCTTTTACATACATAAATAGAGCACATCAAAGTACTGTTTCTTTCTACATGTTTATATTTGGACTCCAACTGCCATTTGTGCAAACCATTCTCATTTTGGAAGAAAGAGGCTTTCTTCAATTGCAGAATTGCCATCAAGTATCATTTACCTGCAATTCTGATGTGTACAGGGGATTACACAAAACGCAAAGCTTTCTCGCAGCTATTATATTAAACTCTATCCCAACTACAAGATTCAATAATATTACCAAAGTGATGTTTACGTTTTGGAAGGGGCTTTGATTGCAAGATGTCCACTCTTCCAGACTTCTCAGCTTTCTGGAATGAAACGAACAGCTCACTGAAGCATCAAAAACATATTTACACTTGGTTTGCTTTAGTCGAACCAAGATGAATAAGAGTCATAACGGTAGTATAACCATGAAGCAGGTCATCCTTTATGTCATTACATTCTCTTAATACAAAATTCCCAGTAACTATTCGATCACATCCTATTTCCCCATGTCCAAAAAAGCCAAAGAGGGGAACGTTTGGAAAAAACTTCCTAAATGCATCTGCTTCCATATTCCTTTTGGTTTTATAATGCCGATATCCTCTGCCAACACAGGCAAACATGAAGCCGATGGTGTTACGCTCGGGGATGTTTGCTGCTTTGAGACGCTGCATGGCGGCTTCTGCTGTCCTCTCATCAGCTACATCCTGGTCTAACAAAACAGTGGCGCTCTGGATCTGGGGACCGCTGAAAGCCAGCCCAACCACACCGCAGGCATCCCCGGGCTGGGCATTGTTACTGAAAGGCAACAGGCACCGAGTTAGAGAACGTTCCAGAGAGACCACTTCCGACCCGAATAAACTGCTGTGGCAAAAGTAGATTTTAAAGCAGACCAACATCCTAGTGATTTTGAAAGCCACCCGTAGTTAAAAAGCAAACCAAAGCCTTCAAATTTTAGCATCCCTCTTTTTTTTTTTTAGCAACCTTTCACAAGGAAAAACTTTCACATCTGTTACCAGGGATTAAGCATAAGCCTACCCTTAGGCTACCTCTGGCACATGCCACATTCAGCAGTTTGTGGACGTCACAGCTCTCTAATTCCAACTAAACTATCAGTTAAACTTAAGACAAGCAAAGATACTCAGCATTTACACATCAAACCAGGGCAGCAGTCAGTAATGGCTTCAGATTCACATTGCTTTAAGACTCCTTGGTTGGCCAGGACACACTGGTTTTACTACTTACCTACTCAGGCTTTATTAGCAATAATTTAATATACGGTCAGCTCTCTTATCTGGAGTAATGGTGCAGCTGGCATACATCATGTGCAAGAAAAATGTTGGTATTACTATGGAGTCCAGACCTGCGCTGGCACGAGAGGAGCCCGCGGCAACGTCTGCACTGCACACCCCAGCACAGGAGGCTCCAGTGAGGATGCACCAGCACCCGCGAATCAGACAGCACCAAGGGCTCTCCCTGTGCAGCAGAGCAGCTGGAGCAGCCGGAGCCCAAACCTGCCCTGCAGGATCCTAGCGGAGGGAAGGGGTTTAAGCTAGATGAGATCTAGCCCGGTCCTGTGAGTATCACGTCCTTTGGTAACATACTAGGTGTGCTCCTGGGGCACAGTCCTGTTTGTGTGTTCAGCTACTGCTCTGTAATGTGAACCAAAACAAGGCTGATAGAGAAACAAAACGTTCACGTAAATGGTCTCTGTCACAGTGAGTGACAATTTATCTGCAAGCCAGAGGGTAAACGCAGACTGCAATAAACACACATAGGGTATCTGAAGCTGGAAATCTCCTTCGCAGCAGGTTTCTCCTAGCCAGGTTTCCAGAATCCAATTTTTAACAGTCATGCAAAGCTTCCAGCTTTTCTGGCTAGATCACAGTGTAGCAGTTGGACTTTTATTCTCTTTAAAAAAAATAGCATTTTACTACTCTTAATGGGCATTTCTAATATGACATAACTAAAAGGCTATGGCTTCTGCAGCGTTTCTCCCATTTAAAATCTTCTTTACAATTTACCTTGAAAGAGATACCTACTTCTCAGAGGTCAGCGATGTAAAGCTCTCCACTTGTCCCCCAGCCAGGATGATACTTTTCTCATTCAAAGGATTGACTATTTGATGAAGAAATCGAGTTGCTCCAGACTTCCAGGAGTTGTAGCCAAACAGAAGAACCACCCGGAGATCTGGGTTGTTCTTCAGACCTACAAACCAAAACACAAACACCAGTCCTCTTACTTTTAAATCCTGACCCCTGAAGTCCAACTGTCCTAGTCTCTCCTCAAATAATACATCACACCTTTAGTAACGGCTTTCCATTGCTGCAGTTGGGAAAACAAGACACAAGTTGCCCAGGCATTCAGGAGCTGGGCAGCATTCCCCACGTAAGTGAGAATTTCTGAAAAGAACCTAGCAAGGAAAAGACGACTAGTGAGAATTTCTGAAAAGAACCTAGCAAGAACCAAGCATCTGCTTCCTCCAGCTTTCAACTTCTTTAGCAGAGCATCTGAGTTTTACCACAGCCTCTGAAGGCACAACTCTTAAGTTTTACTTGGCAGCCTTCATCATCCTTTTACAGGTAAGAACTGACCGTGTAAGTTATTCAACAAGAACCACAACGCAGTAAATAGCTTTACCTGAAAATTAAATACATTACATACATCAGCCAGTTCTTATCCCAAGGCAGAAACTCCCAGGTTCCTAGAAGACTCAAGAAAAAACTCGTTATATTACTCTTTGTAAATGATCTACCCTGCTGAGGACACAATGTGAGGAACGTGAACTGTATTTATCGAAAGATGCGGTCTTCCATTCTACCTTTCCTTGCTACGCCACCTGACTTCGGATCTAAATGCAAGGTTATTTTGGGAAGAAGAGAAGCAGTTCCTCCCCACTCATTTCTAAACCGTAGTGATGGGAATCATTCCCGATGGCGCAAACTCATTTATCGTGATTTTAAGCCAATTAGAGGTTGCTCAAAACCTAACAGCTCCCTCTGAACAGCTCCACTTGGAACCTGAAGAAATCTGAGATCAACGCTCAGGATAACTTAATCTTAATACTCCAGGGAATGGGAAGAACAGAGATGCGCAATGACCAGCTGCAGCCCTAGAGTGCCACAGCGTGCTCTACGAATGGAGTTCGCACAGAAGCCGTTGCTTCCACACTGGCGCCTAAAAGAGCGATACAGCACTTCACAAAAGCCCAAATGGAGGGGAGAACAGAGACGTACCTGCTTCAGCAAATTTACTTTCATCAAAGACCCTGTTCTTCAAGTCTTTTGAAAAATGGAAGGTATGAATTTTCACCCCATCGATTTTGGGAAACAACAGAGCAAACCCAGCTTCGCCCTCTTCAATTTCTTGAGGCTGATTGCTGCTCGAACCCATAGGGGTAACTACAAAGATACAAAACCAGACATCTTGTGGTCAGTGATTCTATTAACTTCCGTCTACGCTGTCACACAGGTTGAAGAGGCAGAACAGCTCAGACAATGTGAAACCTGACAGCTCATTTCCATAGCAACATATCTAATTGACAACCGGTGTGGGGTTTTTTGTTGATGTTTCGGCAAGATGAAGCATGTAGGAACGCTACTGGCTATAGATCACGCTGAGGTCACTTTGGACAAAGGACATGGATATACGTGGCCGTTTCCCCCCAGCCACACCGAACACAGATCAGTTGGAAAACAAGCATTGTGCAATGCAGCTGTCTCAAGCCTTCCTGCCAACTTCTGCAGGTACGCAAACATACTCCGATTTTTAAGGACCAGAAGTGAAACGGGGAAAGGTGTTACACAAGCGTGTGTAACGTTATACACGTGATGACAGCATACAGCAAACACACGCAAATATTGGGAGCATATTATGGAATTACGCTAGCAACAACAATCAAATACCCTACTTATGCTGTAGGAACAGAATTCAAGGTGAGAAACTAGGAAAAAACTTTCTAACGATAAAAAAGTGAAGCACTAGAAAAAGACTGCCAACGGAGGCTGTGAATTTTCCATAGTTACTGCGTATGGCTCCTGCTAGACCATAACAAATGAGTACGTACTGAGGACATCCTATGCAATTAGTCACAACGTGACTCTGAAAAATATAGATAAATCCAAGAAACGTTCAATAATTACACTAAGGTGCCAAGGAAAACTGCAATAAGCTGCCTGCTCAGTTAAATCAACCCTTTTAATTATAACTGCATCAAATAAAGTGAGAATTTAAACCCTACCTGACTTAGCCACGACACTATGAACTCCTTAAAATTTAAGCTAGTGCCGAGCAAGGTGGGTGAACATGGTACTCGCTATGAGAACTCTCCCGTCAGTCTGCAGGACTACGCTTTCAAAAACCTATGAAATTGTGATAAACAGGAACCGGAAGAGATGTGCGATACAGTGGACACCTTCAAGCTGGTCTCTCACAAAATCACACGTTTTCCTCCTACCTACAATCCCTGGGGTGACCAGTCCAAGAACCTGACATCGCTTTGGCAACAATTTTTCGAGCGCAATTGCCGTTTCTTTACTGTTTCTTTTCCTGGCTGTTAAAAACAAGAGGAAAGAAAAGCAGAGAGAGATAAAAAATTAGTTGTTCTGAAGGGTACTGGAACAAACCTTGCAGTCGGTCCCATCCTATTTAACCAATGCTGCCCATCAGTGGCCGCCCTGTTAACAACACGCAAATCTGTACTAATCGGTAAGAGCACAGGACTACCGGCACGCAAACAGAATCAATGTCCTCCAGCGAACGGGAAAGGAACTCGTCTATGTAACGTGCCGTACATCTACGAGCTGCGTTTCATATCACAAATGTAAAACTATGCGGTCACGGTTCTCGCAAAAGCTTTACTTTCCCTTGAAATTCGGACTCAGAGAACTCCCTGTCAGCTGACTTTCCTCTACGCGCTGTGCTTGCGTCCCAGGTGCTTCTTGAAGCGGGAGCGGGTTAGTCCAAGGTTTACCTTTCTTTTGCTCGTGGCACTCCTCGTGCCCGCTGAACGTTTCTGCGTCCGCTATGTAGAGCACGGTTTGCGGCAGCACGTGCACCTTCTGTAAAGAGACGGGAGAAGCCGCAGGCCTGTGCTACTGAACCGCTTCCGCGAGGCCCTGTTCCGCGGGAGGGAGCGAGGCTCCCGAACCAGGGCCGGGAGGAGAAACCCAGGAAAGCCGTTCCCCGTTCCGCCCCGGCTGCTGGCGCCAGCCCTCCCCGCAGCGCGACGGCGCCGGCGGCC
>NW_008795250.1:57447-109460 GCF_000699145.1 Aptenodytes forsteri | reverse complement strand
TCCCGTCAGCGCTTGGCTACCAGGGTTGATACAGATACCGGTACGACCACGCAAGCAGAAGGGCCGGGAAGTCACCCACCGTACGTTTGAAACAATACACGTTAGTGGAAGCAGTGCCAAACCTCTCCCCCATCGTTTCTCTCGAGCTAAAAACTGGATCTAGAAGCAAACGCACAAGGACCCGCGGGCGCCTGATAGAGAGAAGAGCACAAATTTGATAGTCAACTAAAAGAACATAACAAAAACATGCTTCTGCGCTTCTAAAAAGTGCTTAATCCATGGTACACACCCTTAGCTCAGCCCCAGCGGGGCGCAAAGGCCTAATGACGAGTACTACAACCAAAATAGAATCGATTTAGGTAAGGCAATAAAATATAGTGTAATTACACAGACCCAGATTCATCTCCTAATAAAGAACGAACAGTTCCCATCAGTCTCTCAATAACAAAACCACCGTCATGACCATGGCAATGTTTCTTCAGCCTCTGAATCGGATGACGAGTTTTTGTACTTTATTGTAGCTTTTATATAAAAATTTTTCATTCAAGGACTTTCATCTCGATTTGTGCCAATCACTTTATAAGTTCATTAGTTTACAAATGATTGCAACAACCCGTTAATAAAATGGAACACCTAAAAAGGTTTTTAGTATTTTAAATAACTTCAAGCTTCATACTGCGGCTCTTCTTGTTAAGGAGGTTGAGCCAGCGAGTAGCAGGAACAGCCCAGCAAGTTCTGATGCCCCAGTGGAAGTGACTAGTTACAAGGTTTTATTGGCACAGCCTTGCTCTGCTTAAAAAAAAAAAACAAACAAAAAAACCAAAAAACAAAACCAAAAAACCAAACAACCAGGAACAAACAAAAAAAGAAAACAAAAAGAAAAAAACCCAAACTGAAACAAAAAATTAACATAACCTAAACAAAGAGCATCTTTTCCAAGAAACAGTTCATATTCTCATACAGCCATGAAAAATGTTTAATGACTTAACATACATGTGTTTTTCCTATATCATTAATTTGGAAATACTACAAATGCTGTCATTTTAGACCAGAAAAACTACTGTGATTTGCAAGACCTGACAGTTCCTAAAACAGTATTAAACAACGTATTAAACTTCTTGGCTTTAAATGAAACAATACAACGCAAGTCTCTGCAGTCTGCATTTTGCAAAAGGTAAGAAATACACAAAAGTGTGTGAACAACTCACTCCTACTGAATGATCTTTAGTAACTCGATAGCCTGCTGTGGGGAGCTTACGCTGTCAAATAAAAAAAAGGGAGAAGGGAGGGCCTGGCCCAAATATGCTTAATCCCTAAGAACAAACACGGTAAAGGCCCAAACTGCTCCGTCCAGATACCTACAAAGAGCGGAATGGTAAGGCTGTAACTTATACTTTACGTGTCAGTTGACAGATTATCCACTAACTTATCTAATAGCTAAAGTCTTCAGTACGGCTGTTATGGGGGCACTCATAGCTTGAGTCTGTGTGTTGGAAAACATAAAAAAGAGCTTGTTTTGTTGATGTTGGTCCAGGTATACAACAGTCCTCTATGTTAGCCATCTTCCTTCGGAGGAGTGTACCAGCCTACGGAGAAGAGAGAAACACGTTAGGTACCGACACTGCTACGTCAGGACGATCTTGCCATCTTACCCTGAATTTGTGGGAGACGGAAGCCTAATCTGGCTCCTTCCCTCCCTCTTAGAGCAGGCCAGCTCAGTGAGACCCAGTGCCCTGAACGCTAGTGGTCTGCAGCGGGAGATAAAGCATGGGGCATATTCCAGGAGCAGACCCAATATTTGGGTGTGAAAATTAAGTACTTCCGAGAGTGGGGTTTTTCTGTGGCAGCAGCTATCCCGAGCTGGACAAGCTGGACATCAACAGAGGAAGCTGTTGAAGGAGAACACTGCTGTAACAAAACCGAATGGAACACAGGTAAAACCCCCAAGTCTTCAAGCCACTTAATGCACAGACATACAAACACGACTACACTGGGATACTTATACATAAATCCCATCTTGCATACTGAAGAGGTTAGGCACGCGCAGGCACTTGACCGGTTTACCCTACTTCTGCAAATCCTGCTGCAGGAATGGGCCCAGAAATGTCAGTTGAGTAGCTTGCCTCCTGATAGGATTTGGCATGTTTAGCCGTTGAATCATACCTGATCAAGCGTGCATAGTTTTTTCTAGCCACCTCCAGATCTCCAATCTGAATTCTCCCCACCACTATTGTAAAAAATCCTCTACATTTTTGTACAGTGAGTACAGGGCCTATTTATGTTGTCCCAGAGAACAGGTAGCAGCTATAAGTTAAAGACACCTTTCGCAGCAGCAATAAATGCTGTGAATGCTTTGCGCACAGCTCCTGACGCAGCAGTAATCACTGTAGTCAAGGCTAGCATATAGCTAGAAGTAAACAGACAGCCATGCTGGCTTTTGTGGCAAACTAAAAAAGCAAAAGACTCAGTTAATGGCAAGATCAAAATATTGTAGAATTGGAAAGCATTTTAAAGTCGTTATCTTTGATCTTCCTCCCAATAGCAGAGAAGGCATTATGTTCAATTTTAGAGGTAGGGAAACTGAGGTGCTCACTACAGTCACACTGAAATACGCTCTCACGTTCACAGCAACATGAATTCCCAGAGGAGACTGTGTCCAGCCCGGACCAAAGAACATCACGGAAGTAGTAACTGGGACTAACTCCCTCATCACGAGACCAGGGAACCAATTCTGCTGACTACTTCTACATAACATGTAAGCCACTTAAACCTTTTAAAGCCTCAGGTCATTTGCTGTCTTCTCATCTTGGCACGATGAATGCAATTATACCTGAAGCACTTGAATACTTGTTTTATGCAACTGAGAGACCATTAACTGGCTTTAAATGGGGGGTGGAAACAAAAAACAAAACCAAACCCAAACCACGTGTCTCCCATTTCTATTGCGCGGTTTTCCAGCCAGGGCACTTCGCTTGGACTTTTTGTAGTTTTTCAGTCTCTGGTCTTCCTTTCCACTTTCTCTCTTCCTTAACGATTACTACTACTAAGGTCTTGCCACATTGAAACAAAGCCTTTCAGGGAAAGGGGCAAACTTTCAGCAGGTACTTCACTAACAAATAAGACACTTGAAAAGCTACAGTAACAATAAAGTTACTAGATCAACTGCCTGAAAATGAAGTCGACTACCTTTCAAAGGACAGCAGGAACACAGGGAACATGGCTATGTTCGTGTAAGCTGGACAAGTTGCAGTGATTGCTAGTCAAGTTACTTTAAGCACTACTGTCTTCCTGGGGCGGGACGAGGAAAAGGAAACACCGTTTATGGTCTTCCCGAGCCAACATAAGACACTCTGGCACTTCAAGTTTTACTGTGGCCAAATACCAATTCCCAGGCCGCTGTGCAGACAAGAACCAAGCCGCAAGAATATACATACCATTTTTCTCATGTATTTGTACTAGTGACTTATAGGACTGCTGTGCTCTTGCTAGATTATATTGATTCTGAAAGGAGAAAAAAACTAACATGAAAAAACCTGTATCTAGACATGTGGAACTTAAAAACAGTTTTACGAAGAAACTCTACAGTGGGCTTACAAATAAAAACCATGCACGATGTTACAACATTCCTGGCTTTAAAGTACAAGATTTGCAAGACAAATACCCTTATCTTCTCGTTTCTCCTCCATCATAATGACAATAATTTGTACACCCCTGCTGCTGGAAAGGCCCCTCTATTGGAGGGTTCAGAACCTGAGGTACGTCAAAAGCGTGTGCAACTGGAAGGGCAGGCTTCAGGCAATCCCCACCGTAACTCCGTCGTGCTCAGCTGACCAGTTACCACGTTCGACAGAACTGCGGTCATAAACTTTTACATCTTACCTAGTTCGCTATCCTTGAATCAGTACTTAAAAGCTGGCATCCAAGTGAGAATTTCATCGACTTAAATATTTAAGCATCCTTTGAAAACAGCATGTAGTACTTCAAAGTCTTTGAAGTTATGGTCCATCACCAGCATGCACGCTTGAACTGAATTATGATTTCGATTAATGCTGAATGGCTAGCTCAGAAGTATTTGCATGGTATTATTTTTCACCCTCTCCATGAAACTTTGCAGGTGTCTAGTCCAGCAAAAGGAGGAGAACTTCCTAACATCAGCATACGCAACCCAGGCAGTCGGGCTGTCATCTACAGCCCTTCTCAGAGCCGGAATTTCCAAATCCTCCTGATTCCCAATTCTGAATCCTCCTTCCCTTCCCCCCTTGCCAATACGGGGATAGTACAAGTCCAACTACTTACACACCCTGCCCATCCCAAGGTTTTATCCTCCTCCTATATTCATCATTTCTTAACAAAGTCATAGTTAACTGCCAGTAAAATACTCGTACATGCACCAGACATCAAGATAAACCAAAATGCGTATTTGCAATGACAATTCTGTCATTAAGCATCTTCTATGCAACTCAGCGAAGAAATGGAAGCCTAACAGTGATTTGTGTAATTGATACACACAGCACATTTACCTTATTGGCTCCAAAATGTACTCTGGCTTTTCCTTTGACTAAAGTGGCATTGATCTGCATGATGACTGATTCTATTGAATAGGCACTGCTCCAGCCCTGGAGGAGGAAAGAAATATTTCTATATAACATGTACTTACTTCTTGTGCTCACCTTGCAAATCTATTTTGATATGTGTGCTTTGGGATTTCCCCCCCACACTCCAGTTTTAGTTTTAACTACTTGTTTTCAGTTAACAGCTTTTATTTTCCAGAGAAAATCTGGAAAGCGATATACAGTATTAGTACTAAGGACCTGTAGGAAAAATGAAAAGGCTGAATCACACATTTCCAAAATACAGCAAGACAGAATCAAGAAGAGCTCCATTATTACACCATTTACACATTTTCAGCAACATCACAAAAGAAATTACAACTTCTTGTTGGAAGAAGCAGAAAAGACTGCTATCTAATGAAACCACTGAGTGAGCTATGACAGTTTTGCTCCCATGAAAATTACTGCTTCTCTCTGGCATTGCTTTACCTTCCAGGGTTCACAAAAGTTTCTGCCAGAGCCTGCAAATAAGTTACTTCATTCATTTACTTGTTTTAAAGAGAAAACCGATCACTCTGTCTACACGAGAGTCATCTATGCCTAGAATCTTCTGCATTCCTCACTTCTCCAGAGCTGACTTCGTGCAGCAGCAGAGGCTTCTGGAAAAGAAAACAACGCCTCTTGCTCCTCAGAACTCACTCTTTACACTGGCTTCCTCCCAGAAATTCTGAGGATTCAAAATTGATGCGCTCTCACTTCTTGTCTCTTCCTCAGACCTCTTGTAAGCCATCCAAGGCAGAAAAGATGATCTTACACAAGATCAGCAAGGCAAATCTTGTGGAACTGAGGTTTATTCCACCATGTTCCCTTTGGAGTGTGTAACTTATTCCACACAGTGATTCTTCAACTCAGGGGAAACACCCATTGTCATTATTTTAAAGCATGCTTTGTTATTACCCAGATAACAGAGTCTGTGTTCACCTGTTTAGTAAGAAGTTCCATGCATAATGCACCTCCACCTAGGACATACCTAGAAACAAATGTGAAAGAAAATATATCCGACATCAGCAGTTAGTAAAAAGATGAAACTGTTCACAGCACTTTAAAGCTCTTGCAGGCTAGTTTGTTAAATTTTTTATTCACAAAAAGCTGAAATGCCCTTTAACCAGTAATATATTGTAACTAGATAGCCATATTATATTTATGCAAAGAAGATTAGCATTGTGAGACACACCCCCCAAAAAAATTCCTTTGCTAACTACACTTAGTTAAAGCTAAGACTAGTTGTGCAGACTAGCCCGAGCTAGGAAGGTTGCTTGAAAAAAGGAAGGTTGCTTTTTATGGCTACACTATGTATATGTAGTACTGATGTGTAGTTATAAAGAAAAACAAAAAACAAACCAAATTCACTTCTGTACAGAGATTTAACACAATTCCAAACAATGTAGGTGCACCTATAAATCAAAGGTGTAGACAAATGAGATCAAGCAGATCTTCACTCGCTCTTTTCCTATAAACCACTTTCTAATTTCAGTAAGACTTCATCATGCATTGTGCTGACTGGGACTCAGCAGTCAGCACACCTGGTCATCGCAAAACCCGGACTGAGGGAGTAGAATTTACCACTCCAAAAATGTAGTCTCCCCTATGATCAAGATGTTCAAACAATGTAAATCTGTACGACATTCATAGGGAAATGATGACCGAAATCCAAGCTTTCTGGGCCATTCTTTCTTTCATTCTACAAAGAAGTCCAAGTACAACAAAACCAGAATCTAAATGAGTTTTCTGGTGTCTGGCACTCCTTGTTTACTTTTTCGGTAGCAGCAATCCTCACGAACACTCTTTAACTGCACTAACCATTTCTTGAATGCAAAAAAGACACACAGCAATTCAAATCAAATCAGAATCAGCACCAGCTATCACAGACTGCATTTTCAAACGTACAAGTATAATTTCCTGTCAGCAGGAGACGCATAAAAGCCTTGGAAGGTGAATTTAATCTTCTCTCCATTGATATACACAAGTTTCCACTCCACAGACAGCACTTCAAACATGTTTTAGATGACTTTTGGAGCATGGTGTCAATTGAATTTAGTACCTTTGGGTTAGCATTTGAGGAGATTTTAGACAAAAACTTTATGGCAGCGTTAATGGCAAAAGAGTCAGTTAAGATCGAACAGCAAGTTTAAGGCAACACAGGGATCAAGACCCCTTCAAAGCACTAACTCAAAACACCCTACTATTCTGAACAACAGGAGAAGTAACAGCGATGTTAACCATGCACAAAGAGGCCAACTCTTAAACATTATGGCAGGCACAGAGTCTTCCAAAGCTAGACACAAACTAAGCAATTCAAAGAGGAATTGCATCTGGCTGGAATATGCACCCAGCTGTTTGGCTCCTATTAGTTCATGAAGCTTAAGAAGCAAGTCTCCATATCACTCTTTGAGCTCTTCACCAAACTCAAGGTCTACAGCAGCTCATGAATATACATTTAGGGGAAATTTCTTGAAGTCTACATATATGGTAGTCTCAAAATGTTCCCTGCAAACCCAGTCAACCAATCTCAAGTTGTAACATTTTCACCACAAAGTAAAATTTCTGTAAAGCAACTCAAACTTACCCTCCTGTGAGCACAGGAGATACCACTCGCACAAAGGGAGGATCGAAAGGGAAGTTATCCTGAAAAGTATAACAAAAAACAGGTTAAGAACAATACTGTGACAGTGTTTTCCTAACCAGGAAGTATTTCGATAACCTTATTTCGCAAATCCGATTTAAAGCAGTAACATTTTTCAGTTCTGTAAAAGTCACGTTTCCACAGTAGTGGCTAAAAAGCAATCTGTGGGAAGTTGCGCTTTTTTCTTATGCTACACTTCCATCTTTACCCAAGTTAACAGCTGAGGGTCATTTCAGTCACTTGCTACGGCAAGCAACAAGCTTAACCCCAGCATTTCTTCCCAGAGACACATACCTTAAAAGAGAAGTTGAGTAAAATGTATTCTACACCTTCTTTTTCTTTTAAGACCTGAAGATCACTATGCAGTGGGCTATCAGGATCAACTCTATAAAAGAAGCAGGGGGGAGATCCTGGATGAAGTTAATATTTTCACTACCTGTAAATAGTAATTATTCTTAAAGAGCTCCTTTACATATTTGTAGTTTACAAACTGTAATTTGAAGGGAACCGTAGAAAACTCTTGCTCCCTTTACAAAGTAAACACTTTGCCATGAGATCAGCATGAAAGCTTGCTGCAACGCACTACATTCCCAAGCTATCAAGTGTTATTTGAACACAGTTAGCACAAAATAACCTGTTTATTTGAAAACAGCAATTTTAATTCTCTCCAGTTCACTGGAAACGTATGTCCCAAGGCGGGGGAAGAAAAAAAAGATTTTAACAGGAAGACTGTAGTGATCTAGTTTTCGGTACGCAGTTACTGAATCCTTTATGGAATATGTGATCACAGTTCTGTGTCAGCTGTTAAAAGTAATCTGCATCAGCAGAAGTACTAAAGCCAGCAGCTTCTGCTCAGCAGAATTTCAACAATTGTTTGTTGCAAAATGCTGGTGGTGAGCAGCCTAGACATTAATTCAGACAGTACAGGGTTAATCCCACCCAGGCTCTGACGCCCCAGCAGCTTTTAAAAGAGACTAGGCAAAAAAATGCCTGCAGCAAGCCAAATGCAGATGTTAAACAAAATGATGGGCTATTAAAATCCAACCCTTTGCTGCAGGTGAAACCACAAACTTCTTAGATCTCGTTTCAGAATTACTTGGGTAGTTTGTCCCCATCCTACCAACAGGAAGCTGTTTCAGAAGAAAATCTCCCAATGCTTAGAAACCTATCACTTCCAGCCTAGCCTGTACTAGGCCAGTTCAGAGTTACTTGTTCTAGTAACAATACTGTTCCTTAGGCAGATGGGCTCTTTTCTCTGACATTTACCCCCTCAACTAGTCTGCACACAGTTCATTTGTTTTCAGATACTTTTTGCTGGGATAAACAAACACAATACTTCTTATCTTCTCTCAGTCATTCTGGAAGCCGTTTGCTGCATGCACCCTATTTTCTCTTTCTCGAAGGCAGAAAATCAGACCTGTTCACAGCACTTGAAGAAAGGTTTCAAATCACTGCACAGTGGTTTGAACGCTCTGTTACAGAAGCGCTCGACAGACAAGGCCTCCTGTAATATGGCACAGATTTTCCTGACATACGTCATCCCTGCCATTTTCAGCTTCAAAACGTTCACATGCCTATGATTACACTAAGGAGGAAACAAAACTGTATTTCAGCAGCTGGTGACATAGTCGTAGAAGTCTTGCCACTAGGACAAGACAACAATTCCTATGGGCAGGTCAACTACTGTACTGAAACAGCTTACATCCTTACACTTATTCACCATGACATATCTGAACTGATGGAAGTTCCTTCATCTCTTGCAGCCACCCAGCCTAGTCTGGATAGGCTTTTCCTTCCCACGGGTTATCTTGTAGGACGATGGCAGATGATCCCATTACCAGGAATAGTTTCAATATAATACCTCCAGAATTAAAGTTATTGGACTATGGACACAACAAGATGAGTTACCATCTGGTACACACAGTGAAAAGCAGTACGTAAGAGAAGACAAGTTATATAATTATATAAGTCATAATTATAACTAAAAGTTTCAGTCCTATGTGTCTGCTCAACTGTAGAAATAAAGAACTAATGACACTAAGACAGTTCTGTTCCTTCTTGCATCTAGAATGAAACTAGAAGTTGCATTTTCTTGAAATAGAAAACAAACAAAACCAAACTAAAACCATCCAGACAAAAACTCTAGACAAAAAATTTCATCATTTAAGGTTTCATATTTTGGAGTAGTTTCGGAAGGAGAATTGAACAGTAATGAAAGTTATGGTACTGCACACTGTGTTGGCTGTGCAAAGAGTTTGGGGTTTTTGCCGGCTCAATTACTACAGTTCAGTCTCTGTACACATTTCTATATACCAGAATTGTAGCCACCACACGCTATTTTATATGCTCTGGCTAGAGATTCTCATTCATCAAAAGTAAGAATCTCTGCAGCAATAATAAAATGAATGAAAAGACTTTAATAACTTACTTCAGAAGTTTAACGTGCCATTCATACAAGCTGTCATTTACCAGTTCCACTGAATATATCCCTGTAGAAATATTAGATAGAATTAATTATGCACTAAAAGTTTAACAAGGTAAGATTTAGCAAAAACATTCTTTGCTTTTAAGTACAAATACTGTCAATAGATGTAAGCAATAGATGATACTGAGATACTGATACTGAGGGACATCCTTCCTCCAACAGCAGAAGCACTTCTGAGCAACTACAAGGAAGAAAAGTTCTATAAAAAAAATTCCACACGAATCAAAACATTCTTCTGACACCTAACCTTTTCCCCCCTCCCAGTTCCCCTTCAAACTTTCCACAGCTACAATTCCAGCTTGCTTAGTACTCAGTATATTTTATACCCAGTACATGACCAACACACTTTTAAAACACTTAACACACAGTCTGAGTATGCAGGATTGTATTTCACAGGTTCTCGTCAGTATTGGCGGACCAGGACAGGACACCGGACAGTGTATGGAGTAGAAACCCCCAAAAAGAAGATACTGCATTGGATGAAGCACATTCCCAACAGCTGACCAAAGAAGTCAGAAAGATGCACCAAAAAAATAGCTGTCTCTGGAAGCCAGATGGTGATTTTCAGTGGTTCATTTGTTTTAAGCATGTTAAACAATAGTTATGCATTTCACTCAAAGGGAAGGATGAAAGGTTATCTGCCATTTTCTTGTATATTCAAGCTTCCTCTCTGCAGAAGCTCACACGCAGCCCAGGAAAAAGCAATAAATCTTTAACCATCAGACAAGTTTTAGAAAATGGTATCAGTGATGTTCAAAAGTCTAATCTCTTTCGCCACAGACTATTCATGCATATATACTAAACAACTATGATTAAACTTGTTACCAGAGCTAATATTTAACGGCATATCTATTGCTGATATAATTATTTGGAAGACGTATGCAAATCAGGAACCTGCCTAGGATTTCTGAAGGCTATACAAACAATAGACTGCAGTCACCACATTCTCTCCAAGGAATTACAGTATTCATCTCTGGGTTTTATTATTCTAGAATACATTACCTTGCAGTTGAAACTTTTAAGCATTAGCACTTGGAGTACAGATAACATTTCAAGCTGTCCAGACACCTTTATTTCTAAAGCATTCCAAAACTCAGTAAACAAGGTAAAGAAACTGTGCTTGCTTCTCCTTACTGCAGTGCCACAAACAAGTGGGTACTGCAGCCAAGATCATGATTTCAAATTTTTCTAAGTCTAGGACAACAAAGTAGGTCTGAAAACTTACTCACTGTGCTCTCAATGTCCCTTTTAATCAGCAGCTAGTTCAGAGATGCCACACTTTTCTGTTCAAGGATGAACAGAAGGAGCTATTAAGGCCTTTTTCCAATTTCCCAGATCCAAGGACACTATTTTCTGAACTGCCCTTAGTATAAATGGAAGTCACGAAGTATAAGAATTTCAATCTGTACTGCTCTGATGTCAACAAAAGAGTTGACGTTCAGAACTGTGCTCATTGTCAACTCCCATTAATGATTAATCTATTCCACCATTGTATCCAGAATATTGTCTTCCACCTACATCCAAAAGGGAGTGAAGACTGGAAGAAGCAGCCTCTCAGTATTACGGTTTTGAGTATAAATACTTGTTATAGACAACAGAACAAGTTACGGTAAGGATTCTGATAATATGCTAAATAATGGAAGATCACAAGAGAACTTCCATCAGCTTGTTTATTCGCTAAGCCTCTAGCCCTGTTCCTGCATTCCTTCCACCACCCTAAAAGTCCTGCTCTTACCCTGAATTCACGCACCAGTCCTTCACCTTCAGCTCCATGGGTTACCAAGGTCCACGTGTTTTGCTAGCTCCCCCAAAGGAATAACTTTTGCTGGCCTTAAGAGCTGTACTGTACCTAAACCAGAAGCTGCAACAGGGTTCTTCAGAGAGATGCGCACAGTTCAGGACTGACAAGAATGTGCCTTAACAGAACAGGAAGCTACTTAATCAACCTTTCAAGCACACAGATTTTGAGCTGAATAGTACCTGTATGTCCTCATGAACAGAAGCAGTATCAGGGTTGCTCGCTGTCTTGAAACAGAAGCTTCTTAACAACACTACCCAGAGTTGGGGGGTGTGTGTGTTTGGTTTTTTTTAATAGTCAAGAGGTGTTATTTGGAACCAGCTCCTATGCTTATTTCTTAATTTAGGCAGTAAGAGGAAACAGAGTTACTGTCAAGAAGAATTTATCTGATTAGTACCAGTTTCCAAGAGGTCCTTAAGGTAGGGAAGGGAGTCAAGGTAGGTTCCCCTCACTTAGACACAGGAAGTTTTTTGTTCTATTCCTCTAAAAGGCCATCCACAGAGGTGATGAAGTAAAAGCAAGCACACAGAACCACGAAGCAAGCAAAAAATTAAGAGATGAAAAGGTAGGAAGAAAAACAACCCCTTCCAAAACAGAGGCAATGTCTTACTTAGAGCAACTTTACTACAACTAGAAGTAAACCCCATACAGTCTTTGGAGAAAAGCAGTAAGTTGAAGTCACTATATATGTACAACACAGTCGTTAAAGATATGAACAGAAAAGACTTCATTTAATATCCCCAAATTCTTTGTTCCTCCCCCTCCCTCCCTCAAATTATGTTAAGACCTTTGTGAGTTCTTCCGTATCTAGCCAAATCTCCAACTTTGTATTTGGAAATGAGATCATCTTAGTTTGGAGGACTTGTGAGTCCTATTATCAAAACATGTTAATGAAACTTTGATTAATTTATAGCAGAATATCTTAATTTGCTGGAATAATTTTTGCTTCCGTTAGCTCATAAGAAAGTTGTTTTCTGTTTGTTTTTAAGGGTAGTTCTTCACCTAGATTTTCCAGGTAGATAAGCAACTTTCCTGTTGACAGCAAGCTTGTAGTCATCTTTTGCTTGAACTCCAACAGTAGTATCTCAATCACTAAAGGAACTTCAGCTCTAAAATGGATACTACCTTTTACACCCATAGTTGAAGTCCTGACAGTGTTTTTTAATAAAACAATTTAACAGAAAAGAAAAAAATTAAAGGACTATTACTACAAGTATTATTCATTTCAGAAGTCCCAGTGTTGTCCTATTGTCAATCCTGAAAACATGTAACCTCAGATACACTAAATAAAGTGATTCTAATATAACCAAAAAGCAGCCTTAGATTTTCTGGCTTATATTACAAAGGAAGAAAACAGTGTTAAATTACCTTGCAACAGTTACCAGAACCTTTAAGTTTCACAATGGTTCCCTTTGTGTGTTAATAGCAAGAAATTAAATTAAGTGAAAAATGGACCATGGAGCAATGGACCACTCAGAACAAAGATCACATTAAAAAAAAAAGTGTCAATTATCTACCATGCCCCTGCTCACATGGTGACAGTTATCTAACAACAAAAGACAGAACTAGGCTGTAAAAGCACGAGTTTTGTGCAAGGGAGACGAACCGATACTTAAATTCACTCAAGTCCTAAGACTAAATAAAGCCATAAGGAAGGAATCTATGTAAGTTTTATTACAAACAGCATCATTTACTGGCAAAATTTAATAAATGTATCAGTAGGATGGTGTTTCAAAGCAGGATTGCCATCAGTTTTATAGCGTCAACCTCCACTTGACACTTTACTTCATTAACATGTTTTAGAGATCGAGACGAGGCATCCAGTTGCAGTCTTTTTACATATTCCTGAGTCATAAGCTAATACTAAGTTACTACACTCACCCTTTAGCATCTCAACTTTCTTTACAGTTTAGCAAGATTTACTTTTCCTCATCATTTAGAGTACACTTTCCTACATCAGGAGTTCAGTCTTTTGCAACTGGTTAAGACTCATTATTAATCTAAAGCCAAGAAATGGCATTATTAAGCAACCCAAATCCTCACCTCAAACTACACCTATTATAGGGGCTCCTGGTTGTGCCTCCAGCAGTACCACTATGTGATTAAGCACCATACAGTCTTTATAGTCAAGCAGATTTGTTATATCCAATCTTTGTTCTAACCACAAAAACAAACCCTGAAGATCATACATGGGCAGTAAAGCATCCCTCGTGACTTAATACAGATCTATTTCTAGGCTCTTCCTTAGACCCACTAATCTGTTCTTTACTGGATAGATGGTGATTAGGACATACTGGCAAGCACTCAGTTGCAATAAAGCCTAAAAGAAGTAGGCTACATTAGATCAACACTAGGTTACCTAATCAAATTTATACTTCAGACCTTTTACCACTGTCCACAGTACTTCAGCACGTAAAACTATTTACCTAAAAGGCAAATATGGCAAATCAAAACAGGAGCCTATTGCCTCTTCAACTCTGTCCTTTTAACACAAATTAAAATGCCATAGCCACCAAGTGAGATTTAAGCCCACGAGAAATAAACGAGGGGAGAAGTTCAGAAAAGTAAAAGATAGAGGATTAAAGTTTAGACTGACTTTCTAATAGTGCATTCCTCCTGTTCCCATCCTGGCCTGCACCAGGTTCTCATACCTGGCTGCAGTGATGGAGTTGTCTACTCAGCTGACCTACAGGAATACAACTTGCCTGAAATCTATGTAATTTCTACTTCTTGTATGAGAACACTCAGACAATTCAATATACTGATTCCTTTGCTGAGCTATTTTAGATACAGCCCTTACATGGAGCAAACGGAACAGTCAACCACCCACCTATCTAAAGCTAATCAGTGTTTGTTATTCAAACAAATTTAAGAGACAAGCTTGTTTTCTATTGCCATTTGTATCTTCATTCCAAGGGATACACAGAGCTCAGGATCAGATTAACACCATCACAAAATAATAAAAGTAACAGCAGTGTAATTACGGTTAAATCCTGTATAATAACAAAACCTTCTGCTGTTGAACACAAATCCCTCTACAGCAAGCATATTCTTGTGAGCAGTATTACCCACTGGTAGTGGTCAAAGCTTTTGCCCTATATACCTGGAGAGCTGAATTTCAGGTAGTTCTGAAAACTCAAGAAGTCCCACAGGAGTAATCTTGAGTTAATCTTTGTAATCATCCACCCCAAGAGCATTCTCAGAGTTACACCAATCCTGCTAATTCTCGTATGAAGCTTTGCATAACACAAAGGAAGAACGTTTTAGAGGATATGTATCCCGACTTCCTCTTTCTCCACAAATACACCGTTTTATATAATGAGATTATATATAATGTATGTATCTATGTATTTTTATATATACGTGCACACATATATACACATACACACACACGTATATACATACGTATGACAACAAAACACAGAAGGATTAGCAGGAAGTAGTTGTCAAGAGAATTCTTTTAAAGTATGTTTTAAGAAGGGAAATCTGAAGCATTTTACCTGTTTTATAACTCTGTGATCTATATATATCCCTGAGTTCTTTCATAAGTCGATCTGAAGCCTGAACTGACCCAGAGACTGCACCCTGAAACAAACAAAAAAGACTCCAAATAAGTGAAAAGTAATACTTACATCAAACAGCTTTATTTCCATTACAAAGTTACACTAACTAGAAGGTATTAAGAATATATTAATTTCTGTATTAGGATTAGGTTTTTTAAAAGTTACATATTCTAGTGAGCGAAGATTACTCAAAAGAAACAAGACACTCCCTCTAAAGCAGCACATTAATATATACTACTACATGGTATAGGTGATACAAACTTTTAATCAAGGTACAACAGACATTTTTCTGTATAAGAGTTTAATCTCTTCGGCATTTGATTTCCAAGATGGATCCACAGTACATTTCTAATAGGGAGATATTTCCTTTTACCTTCTGCTCTTATGCACTGGAAGGAAGAGTTAAGACTAATCCTAAGAACAAGCTTCTGCACATAAGGTTTTGCTGTTTTCTCAGAAGTATATTTTTATTTGGTTATGAAAAAAGGTACAGGAGTTGGGAAGCATTGACTATAGAGAACACCAGCTTCTGGATGAAGTAAGACCAACCAAAATACTTACAATACGCAAAACAAAAGCAACACTATTATTTGCAATAGAGTGAAAAAATCAGCACCTACACAGAGGAAGACTAAGGTAAGTAAACCTTAAAATACAAAATATTTTGTTGTGAGTGGTTTATGCACCCAGGGCAGAAATCTCTCCTGTTCTTTTAGAGCTCAGTTCTGTATTACTCAGCATCCCAAAGTGATAGAAAACTTAGCATACAATTTCTGAACCTGATATTTCAGCCTGAGATACAGTGCTAAGGCAAAAAAAACCACACAAAAAAGAGACCTTTAAGTGACACGCATATAAATATGACTGGCTCTAGAAACCACCAGTTATTGACAAACTAATGAACACACTAGTTGTCAAGTAACTGATGTCTACTTACATCCAGTGCAGCAGTTGTTGATACATTCTGCACACATCCCCAACGCTGACAGTTCTATGACCTTGGTATTAACTTTTGCCTCAATTTTCTGAGCTTTCAAGTGAGACAGAACTCACAGACAGAGTTTTTCCTCTTACAAAATTAAAGTGCTTTTTAGAATAACATGATCACCAAAAGTACCTAGATTACTTTCTCCAATTCAGTGCCAAAGCTAGCAGGAAAGATTTTGATACTAAACCTTAAATGTTACATGATTACACTGCTTCTATATTCCACCCGAAATACCATTTTACATTCAAAATTTTTGGAAAACAGAGGTATAAAAATTAGTGCTACAAGATTTAAAATATGGAAAAGGAATGAGGACTCTAAACGAGGTAAGGTAGCTATCACCTTGATCCCCAACCCTGTGAAACTTTGGCTTTCGCCGGCAGTCAGTTTCCCAAAGGTAGATTATTTCATGAGACCCATGCAGTTCTCTGCTGCTGCTTGGACTTCAGTCACTCCCACTGAAATACAGGCTAATACATGTGGCTCATAAGCGTGCTTTCAGGAGGAAAAAAAAAAAGAAAAAACCCATCACCAAACACAAAAAAAGCCCCCACATAGAATAAAGTTAGGTTCAGCCTCTCTATATGAAGTACTGAATGATTAGTTTATGGGTCTGTTTTTCTACTCCATCTAAAAATTCGAAGAGATTTGTTTCTTCAGTTTCCTTTCAGACACTATGAACATCTACAAACAGATCCTTTTTGCACAGAAGTGTCAGAGAAGTATTTCTGGAGGAATCTGAAGCAGCTATGACCATTGTCTAATACCTGAAACGTCATCCCTGTTTGCCTGAAGTCAACAGTGATATTATACATTCTACAAGGTCTTAACCGTAGGATCAAATTAATTCTTAATAAGGATTAAATATCAGTAATAGTTACTTGATGCTAAAGCCTCCACATACTCCTTTGTCTTATCTGTTCAGTAGCATCATATAATATGCTTAGCTTCACACTATAATCTGTAGAGTATTCTTTTAGGCTATTCATTTTCATATTCCACTGGATTTAATTATGTAGATTACTGAAATTCCACTAGTTTTTCTTAACTGACCGGTATGAAGAATGAACTTTGTAATTAAATACACAAATGAAAGGCAACTTCCTTTCATCTGATTAAACAAAAGCTACATAAAGACAGGGCTCCAGACAAGTCATTTCTCAGTTTACTGAAGCCCCTATCTATAGAGCAGTATCAAACAAAGAAGGGATTTCTCTTCCTTTAACAGCAAGCAAATGAAGTTTTATGGAAAAAAAATGGTTGTTAATGTTATTTGCAGATTACTGCTATTTATACCCACTATTTGCAGACTAGCTGAAAAAGGAAGCATTGCACTTAACAAGTTAACACAACACAGTGTTAACCACCACTCTCTGTAAAATTGCTGTGCTTTTTCAGACCTCTACTGTGAGTGTTAAGGTTGAGACTCATGAATGTGTTGAGTCCGGAGGAAAGAAACTCCATAGAGAAGTGTCAAGATTTTGGCTCTCTTCTGTGCAGAGCTGCGCAATATCCTTGCCTCATCTACTGTAGTGCTTACTGAAAGAAGGAATTTTCTTACATTTTTCACAGAAAATCAACCAATAAATACAGGCAATTTAAAACCAACTTAGATTCTCAAAGACATCCTGCGGAAAACTAGTGTCCTCATTGCATCTTTATTTCCATCAAATTAAGCTACTGAATTTCTGTATATAATGTTGAAAGCTCACCTTTACATATGAAAATTTAAGTATCTTCTGTACTGTACCAATTTAAAAAACAAAACTTAACACACCCACATACTCCTGAGTGCCATTATAACTGCTGATAAACTGAAGTGGTATTTAAAAAAAAAAAAAGGTTAATTTTAGTGTGTGTAAGCTAGCCCCAGTAGACTTTGTCTACAACAGTGTTTTTCACCCTGTCTTCCTAGGAGTTTCTAGTTGGGCTGCCCACTCCTTATATAGCAGTATTAAATATAGCTAGTCTAAAGAATCAATAGACTGCAAACCAGTAATCTATGATCAAGAGAAAGAGGCTAGCAAGCCTAACCTACGAAGTTTAGTACAGGAGCTTACTTTACATGCTCTGAACTACCCTTGGAAGAAGTTGACGAGGAAGGCTGCAGAGATTAACTGCTATACCTGATGGTAACCTTAGTGCCAAACACCACTGCTTTGAAACACGAAGTCTTCATTCTGGTGTCACTTTTGTGTTACATAACTACTGTTAAAGTGCAGTTTAGAAGAGAGTACTACTTGCATCACACCATTGTGTGATATAGTACAGCAGCGAGTTCAGTTTTGACTATAATGGTACTAAAATTAAAAACTTTAACTTTCAATAACTCACTATATGCAAGTTATAATTTCAAAGACTGAATTCCAGATATAAATAACTGAGTATCCTTCTGGAAAAGTGGGACTTACCACTCCAAGGGAGATAAAGCTCCCATTTTTCCAGTTGTGAGATCAAGACTTATAGTCGCAACTGCCTTAGAAATAACTGGTAAACCATGGGATCTGACAGGTATCTGTCACGTGGGGTTGATGCCAAGAGCCGAAAGGCACAGGCATTTGATCTGTAAACTGGAGAAGTTAAAAGAGCTGCCAGACAAGCCCCAAGTGACTTTTTTCCTGTTAAGTAATCGAATAGGCACAAAAAGTCTCACTTGATCAACCTCTCCCGTACACGCATGCTTGTGGTTCTCCAGAACAATGAGCAGTTAAGCTGGAGAAATCCCTGCTACAGGAGGTAAACATTTACATGGACAACATGCCATTTGCTGAGAGCTGCAAATAACAGAAACACCTGGTACAGGAATTCCTACAGCCAAAACTGTTGGACATGAAAAATATTCATGAGACACATCACTACAAGCTTGTCCTGTTCTCAAACTCTTCCCCTGAAGGATGTGCTTCTGCCACTGTCAGAAACGTGAAACTTTGGTCCAAGTCAGTATAGGCATTATATTTTTCAGAAGTGTTTCTATCCTTAATTAGTATTTTAGTGTGAATGTATAAATTTGAGTAAAATACTTTATAGAACAGTTAAGCAACTTCTAAGAAAACTAGGACATCAGAACTTCTGCATTCGCAAGTCAGTAGGGCACACCTAACCATGCAGAAATCAGCACAGCACATGCCACTGCTGTAGCTGTCTGCTGCACTACGTCTCCAGAGACATGAGGTTTTTGCAGCCTTAGCTTTTCTCCTTTGGATATTTTCTTTTCCCCTTCCATCCCTCAAACACAACCACAGTCCGCTCCTTAAATGAGTCATCTGAGGTAGGAGGTGCAGTTCACTGCAGTTTTAAATCCATAGACTGGATTGTCTGGTTTCTGTCTGATCAGAAAAATACCATCACACATCAAAACAGTACAGTAAATTACCTCACTCATAATACGTTTCAGATAATTCAGCCACAAGACTAAAAATTACCTGCTAAAACAAAACACAAAAAATTGGAAACTCCTCCAAGATAATAAAATAAAATCTGAAGTGACCCAAAAAGAGCTAAAGAATACAAGTTTGCTCTATTGTCACTGAACATTCCCAGTATTTGTGCCGAAGTACATTCATTCCTGGAAGTTAAAGTAAATTCATACTTAACCTTAAGGATTAGAGTGAAAATGCAAATGACACCTTAGACTTCATAAAATCTGAAGATGAAAGTGGAGACATTTGAGACTTCTAAAGGAAAGTGCATAAACTCCTCAGTAGGAAATGGAAAAAGCTAATAGTGTTATCTAAATACGAAAAGCATTAATCTGTAAAATGACTATGTAGGGAGAGACCTCTCAAAAGCAAGCAGCAGCAAGTTGTTAAATATTTGAAGTTAATGATTCCAGTTCAAAAACCCTTTTTATTCCCAGTAAGCAAGTGGTTCTTTAAAGTTATTACAATGTTAAGAGGAGGATTAATTCTTGCTCCAAGTTACATACTGTACCGCAAACCAAATTTAAGTTTATTTCCTGATGCCGGCAAGAAGAATAGGATTAGGGATACTGCCAAGGAAGAGAACTAGTTTACAAAATTAGTAGATACATATTCTTAACTTGTATAAAACACACAAACCCTAAAAACTCCTATGACAAAAGTCTTGAGCAGCAGAAAAATGTCTTTAACCTGTTAACAATATGCGAGAACGGGACTGCATGCACTCCTTTCCTATGGAAAAACCTTCAGCATGATCCGTAACTTCAACCTGCATTTCAGCCAAGGGGAGAGAGAGGATGACCCGTGGATTTGGGCCAAAGAACATGTAAAGAAACTGAAAATTCTTCTGGTTGCATTGGGCACTAATCAAAGCCCTACATTAGGCTTCACGTTCCCTCTTCCAACAACAAGCATGTAAACGGCATGGCTTTGTTTTACTTTCCTCTGCTGAGGAAACAAAGTATACCAAAAGAGCTGCATACTTTGTGTGAAAACCTGACTATATTTAGCCATAACATTTAAGTTTGTGAAACTCACACTGTCCTTTAAGAAAACCCACTGTGAAGGGCTGTACAGATTTAAATTTTACTTTATCTTAGGATACTGAGCAAAATTCTGCTATCTTAGAGCACGTTTAACATGTTCTATTAAAAGTCCCCTGTTTTGGCAGCATAAAGGGGCCTTTAAGTGCTACCAGGTTAGCTCTTTCCTAGGTCAGTAGTGCAGCTATAGTTTTCAGTTCTCAAGCACTTAAGAGTAAACCCTCACAAGTCCTTTGAGAAATTATTTAAGCAGCGCAGCTATTCCTGGTGACCCACAAAAATACCACGGTTCCTCAGCAGCAGTTGAATACCCTGTTCCCTGTACTCAGCTGACCTTGTTTATGCACCAGCATCACCGAGAGTGTCTTGGCATGAGAAACAGCTATTATGTAAGTTGAATCTGCTGTTGTCAAACAAAAAAACAGTAGTGTTCACTTCAGCTCCACTAGATGTGGAAGGAAAAGCAAAAAGAAAGGCAATATTTGCCAAATGGGAAAGAACAGATAGCAAAAGAAAATCTGCAGTTTTAAGAGGCTTTCCACACCAAGGAAGAATGTTGACACTACAAAAACCTTTTTTTCAGTTCTACCAAATTTTTAGATGACGGTAAAGCAGACCATGCCTTTCAGGCTGCAAGAGGATTTATTTTATTTAACAGTTAAGGAGTCTTTACCGTTAGGTCCGAGTTATAAATACAGAAATACACAGAATCTCAACAGGCATCTTGTCAAACTCTGAACAAACAGTTAAGTTTAAACAAAACCAGTAAGTAATCATTGTGTTTATGGTTAGGCAAGTCTTAAAACAGACTTGACTATACAGCAAAAGCAGTTTGGCACCTTTTGTTTACCTGCTTTTAAATACTGAAATGCTGATCAGGTTTTGGGGTTGGTTTGGTTGGTTGGTTGGTTTGGTTTTGGTTGGTGGGGGGTGTTGGTTGGGGGTTTTTTTGGAAGGAGTGATCATTACCATACGCTTTCCTTCAGACAACCTGATAGGTAACTATTGAATTCATACACAAATCAAAGAGCAGTCTCCTCTAGCCAGCTATCTCACACTGCCTATTTCAGCAGAATTAAGTCTAAGGTATTTTTGACAGGTTTGCATTCAAGTCATATTAGAACAGCACTGGGACAGGAGCAGAAGACTTGTAGTTGAAGAACTCCGATAAACGTGCTTCTATTTTATTTCCTTTGCAAAGCAGATGGCTACAAACTGAATCTCTTTCCCATGCTAAAGTGTCAGTAACTAAGAGGAAGTAGTTTAGAAAAAAAACTTAAGTTACTTAGGGCCAGTAATTCATGACAAGAATAGTCAAGATTCTGCTAACTAAAGGAGCCTTTTCCCTAAATTCTTATGATAACTAGATCTATCAGGAGTGCATCCAATATTAAAAGTGGATTGGCTTGGCTAGCACTGAGCACTTTGAATGTATATAGTTCTCGTTACAAATCAAAAGAGGTTTACAACAGCAGTTCTCTTGAATCCAATATAATTTTTAAGTGCAATTTAAGCTTTTTAGAAAATATTTACTGGAAAAATCATCAAGTATAAGAACTAGAACAAAGCTGGTTCCTTGGGCAAAAATCCAGGTGTTCCTTTAATACCAATCCTAAATCTTATTCCTTCCCTAAATACTTACAGGTTCCTCCCCTGTACCTAACTACTGCTCACATCCTCGACTATTAGCTTAATGAGAAATAGTACATCTTGTGTCTGGACATGATCTACGTGTCTACTGACTTGCCAAACAGCATATAAAAACTTATGAGCTCACACAGTAGAGGGCACCAATTTAAGCACCTTCTTTCTGTACAGGTGACTTATGAAAATTTTAGAACCCCTACCTTTGCCTGAAATTGGTCACGAACGAAGTACTGAATTTCATACATTAGATATTTTAAGCCTCTGTGAAACAAAAGTTTTGATTTCTTTGGAAGCCAGGCTAAAAAACATTAAGGTTGTATGACATCATCATTCCCTCCTACATGCACCTTTGAAAAGTAGAAGCTTCTCTGGAACTCTGCACTTGTGACAAAATGTTTCTAAGCCTCTGGAGAACAAGCAGGTTTCTTTACAACTGCCTGCTGGCAGGATCACTCAGAAAACTGTGATAATAAAGCTGAAGAGCGTCTGAAGGCCCCTTGCTTTATGTCTGGCAAAAAAAAAAAAACCCAAACCTTCAGTAATTTCCAAGTAAAATAGATATTACTGAAAAACAAGCTCATGCATAAAATGGATTTAAAGCACAAATTCCTGGGTTTACTAAGTATGTTAAGTCACCCATGGCTTTTAATTCAGTCAGTTTTATATATGGCTTTATTTGTTATTTTAATAAGGGCTCAGCAACAAAAGCCATTGTGCTGGTTTAGCCAGGACAGCTGACCCCAACTGACCAAAGGGAGATTCCACACCATGTGACGTCATGCTCAGTACATAAAGCTCGGGGAAGAAGGAGGAAGGGGGGGACGTTGGGAGTGATGGTGTTTGTCTTCCCAAGTCACCGTTACGTGTGATGGAGCCCTGCTTTCCTGGAGATGGCTGAACACTTGCCTGCCCATGGGAAGTGGTGGATGAATTCCTTGGTTTGCTTCGCTTGTGTGCGTGGCTTTGCTTTACCTATTAAACTGTCTTTATTTCAACCCACGAGTTTTCTCACTTTTACCCTTCTAATTCTCTCCCCCATCCCACCGGGTGGGAGTGAGCGAGCAGCTGTGTGGTGCTTCATTGCTGGCTGGGGTTAAACCACGACGGTCATGCTTACAACCTAGATGCTTTCTGCTGATTCTACAAGGAGGACTATTGTTCATAACAAAGGCATCAAGCAAGAGACAGAGGGACAACCAAATAGATACCTCTGGAAATCAGACAACCAGTTAAATATTAACAAGTGTGAAACCTGGATTTACATCTAAGAGTTGACTCTAGTGAAAAGCTAAAAGATACTTCTTCATCCAAAATGCCAAGAATACCCCAACCCAGTTTGACAAAAGAAATTATGATAGCATTCTTCCAGGCTGAATGAGAGTGCTTTGAAGTAGTTTTTGTGCCTCTGTGGGATGTGGACTGACAACTAACTTCCTGTGCCAAAGATTTTGATGAAAGATGAGTCCATTTACTAAACGACCTTGGGAATTTTAGCTGGCCTATTCAAACTTCTCCAGAAAGAGCTATTTAGGTCCCATAACTTGAGACATTTGTCCTATGTATGCTGGAAGTCAGCTACAGGTTAATTTATGTCTAGGTGCATAGCAGTAGGCTTTATTTGCTGAAAACCATTTCTATTTTAAAGTCAGAAGTATTGCAAAGAAAAAACACAAATCATTAACTCACATTTAAGTGATCTTGCCTTTGATTTTTTCTGATTTTTTCTAAGATTGCAAGGTTCTCTTTTTCAATGCCTTCATCCTCAGATTTCTTCCCATCAACTGGTTCCTCCTCCTTCATATCATAGTGATCCAGATCTTCAATGTCCTACAGGATAGAGGAAAATTCACTGTAAATAACTTAACTATGCTCTTTGTTCAAAGAAACCCTCTCCAAGGGCATTTAGGGATACAGTCACATACTGCACAACACTATGTATTAGTGACTGTTGGATGCCATTTCTATTTTGCTCTAACTTCACCCTCTCAGGCAACAGTATTCACTGGAAGCGTAGGGAGCCTTCACCATACGAGACCCAAATTCACAACAGAATTCTGGTCACCAAAACAAGCACAATAAAACCTCTGTGAGAATTTAAGATTGTAGTGAATTAGCCCATTAAAGTAGGTGGAAAACAGGAAGTTAAAGCATTTTGAACAGGGCTTGAGAATCCAAAAGTACCCAAAGTCAGGGCGTCTCCAAGATGTTTCTAAAAGCAGACTCTTTTTTCAATTAGAATCCCAGCTATATTACACTTCTGGCAAACAATGATTAACATATCTGGCAGGGCTACAGCAATCCTTCAAGAAAGTTAAATATTAGAAAGCTACATGTACTTTATTCAAGGTGAACATTTCAGCTGAAGATTAGATGCAGCATGAGGATATGAGACAAAATTACGTGGTCAAGTATCCTGATCACACGAGCCAACATTTAAGTTCTGAGTTCTAGACTAAGACACTGAAAAATCTTCCACTCTGTATTCTGAGATGGGGTTATCCTGTTGCAGATGAGCACTCTGAATTTAAGACAACTGCCTGTAAGGTGATTCAAGTGCTATTTGTGGAGAGGAGGGGAAGGATATAAATACCTTGAGATGAAAAAGGAAGCACTACAGCAGCCACACCAGCAAGCTATGAGTAAACAACTATCAGATATGCTGCAATACACAGTGCTCCATCACACCTGTGGCTACTCTTTATGCACCATCTGTTGCATGGCAGGAAAACCTGGCCGTAAGTGCAAATTCACAGATGTCTTACATAGTAAGAAACACACCTATCTGGTGCCTTTGACAACACTGTTTCCTCAAACTGTAACAGATTTTACACTAAGTATTCTTTAAAATGTTCATGTTTCTCAAAATAACGATATAGCCTTAGGAACCCTAAGCCGCTTTTCAATTTAGAAATTGGACTAGATTACAAGTTGAAGATATCAGTGCCACAAAATGCCACCTGACAGCTTATAAATAATGACACACATGACAATTTTTTTGCCTAAAGTAACCCGAACAGAGTACAAAAGGCTACTTACAAGTCTGCAAGCAAAAAGAGCTTTGTGGCAGCAGGATATGGGAGTGTATATACTACCTTTACAGAAACTCTGGCTCCAACAAATGCAGTCTGGATCAGGCTAAATATGGTGTAAGAGAGGCTGCTTCAAATTAATTCCAGAACATGGATTACATTTAGGTCTTTTCTAAAGGAAGATCTTCTATTCAAAGAATGAGTTGTTCATTCTTACTACACACCTTCTTCATTAAAAATCTAAATCTGAAGTAGTCAGAACAGTTCTCCTATAACAAAGCTATTTATAGTGGTTTAAAAAGCAAGCATCTTGGAGCTATTCTAACATGTTGTAGAAGTAATTGAAAGGGGTGGTTCTCACACAGTAAAAAGCTCATTAAAAGGAGCACCGTGCTGCCAGACAACGACATAAACCCCTTAAAGTTTAGCATGTCTGTTTCAGATGTCCTTCCATTTCCTTCAATGTATTATAGTTAAAAGCTAGCTCGCCTGTTTAATAAATCAGCAAACTGATTTACTCTTAGTCAGTCTGCTTCAATTTGGGAGGCACTTTCTACTGTATCAGAGGCAGTTCATATGCTGCTTGAAACAGGAGTTAATTATGCAAACTTACTGATTTGGCACACAATGTTACATATTGTTTGACTAAAGCACAAACAGATGTCCAATCCTCTGTATCCAAGTACCTGACAGCTGAGATCTAGGTTTAAGAAGAAAATTTCACTAGTTTTGGTGGTTGAAGTAAAAGCTGACATTAAGGTAAACGTCTTAATTTTCAATTATCTTTTCTGTTGAACTCTAGGGAGATTACATTTTACAGTTTGGCTTAATAGTTAGCCAGCCATTGCACAGCAAAACGCCAGAATTCTACTAGATGAGGATAACAATCTCATATATACACATACTTCACCCATATCTTCTTCTTCCTCCTCCTCTGATGTAACTTCTTCTGTTGTTCCATTCTGCAATACAACAATGAGGTTTCTGCATAAATTGTGCATATGTTCCTTTCTTTCAAAAACAGGAAGTTTACTATCAAAGAGAAATCAGTATATATGAAAGTTACACTTAGCAAGGTCTGCAAAGGACTGAAGTTTAATGTGAAAGATACACAAAGGTGCTTTCCTCAAGTATGACAGTGAAGAGATTTTTGCATAAAGCAAAGATAAACAGAATATCACAATTAATTTCACATTAAGTTCGAAGTGGAAACTTAAGATTCAGATAAGGATATCCTATTCTGAGACAGTGACAAATGCAATAAACAAGCCAAGTGGATTATAACTCATGATCTCTTAACCAGGAAATCAGATCATGGCTCTGATTAGAATCCATATACATGCTACACCTCTAAAAAGAAAAGAAACCCCAAACTTTACACCTCTAAAACTTAATGGATTTTTGTCTCACTACCTAGAACTTCTATGCAACAACTACTATCATCATATAGCCACTGTTATTAGATTATTTGATATAATATCAAAGCAATACATTGAGTTGATTTTTCATGGTTTTCCAATTCAGGATACCACTTCAAGCTCAGGTTTGAGCTTGCAGTTTGAGCTGCAGAAATATTCAGGAGCATTCTGATATGCTTGTCCTCTGCTTACTCCTCCTTTGGCAAAGAAGGAATGCCACTGCTGTAGACAATGCAGGGGACCAGATGGATCTTTGGTCTGACTTACTAAGGCCACTCTTATTTAACTTGCAAATTATCTGACATTTCTGGCTAAGAAACCTTCCATGAATTTGTTTTTGAGTTTCAGAGCATAAGCAAGACTCTTCAACAAAGCTACTTCCTAATATTACAGGTCTATTGCTTTACAGTTGCACTGCTGTGTGGGTGGTTGAGAGAAAAGACCTATAGGATTACAACTTGGCACATGACCAAAATTAAGCAAGTTATTTGTCATTTTTACAGTACTGTCACCACAGGAAAACCATCTGTTATGCTACAGGAGTTTTTAGAAATCATGCCATCTTAACATGTATAAGCAAAAGAAGATATCATAATCTTATTAAAAATACAAAAAAGAACAGTTACTGTCAGTTACCAGTTCTGCTTTCAGCACAATACAAAATATTTTAGTTAACCAGAACATTTCACAGCCCATCACAACTCTTAATTTGTCAAGAGCCCAAAAAGTAAACAAGGCACCTCAGATACTCCCTACCCAAAGTAGCATACGGTCTTGATATCCCATGTCTCTGCAAGGGATTAAAGAGGAAGGAAAACATCAATAGTAGTTCATCCAAGTGCATACTGTAAAACATATACTCTTCAAGAAAAAGCAAATAGTGTTTAACCACATTTACGTTTTGGAAAAAAGTAAATTTGGGAAGCACTAGGAATGCACAGCGATTGGCTCGAACAGTATTTAGGAGGGAATTAAACTGCCAGCACTGGTATCACATACACACCTTTCAATGATACAGAAACTCCAAAGGAGATTGTGTAATATTATCACACCATTATTAAATGGATTCTACAAACAAAATTCAGATTGAGGACACCATAAAGCAACAGTGCTCCATATCTCAGTTCTGGCTTACACAAGGTTTAATCGTTCCCACCATCTTGTTTCCTGGAATTGAAGAAACAACTCCTTCATTGCCATAAGGAGGTGTCCACAGCTTTTTAATTTACCTGTCCAGCTGGTAATGGCTGATCTAACATTTCAACATCTGGATGCTGAGGAAGATTATATAATCTGCAGAGGTCACATATTAATCTCTTCAGCTGTTGCAGAAGCTATAAAAAAAGAAAACATGGAAACATCTATTTAAACCAAAGCACAGGACAATATATTTTGAATTTTTTCACCTGTTGGTACTGAACTTTCAGTCAGTGTACAGCATTTAAGTCTGCACGCGCTAGAATAAAGTTAAAAGACCCCTCTTTTTCTCTGTGGTCATTGTAATAAAATCCCCAAAATGGGAAACCAAGGACATGGCAAGTTAAAGATGGCTCCCATTCATCTCCTCATGTCAAGTCAAGAAAGTCACGAGCAAAAGAATAATCTGCTCTGGCAGCATCATCCATTCCAGGCATAGGTGTCTCAGCCACAAATCACTAGGGAATAATCAAATGGTCATACTCCATGAGACAAGACGGTCCATTCGTTTCCTAGGTTAAAGATCCATGTCTTCAAAAAAACAGGAGGAACAGTCTGATTTTCCACATCCTGAATCCCTTTCTAGGGCACACCAATGAGGCACTAGAAGCAAGACAAACACTGTACAAGGCATAGAAACTAGCCAACCTCTGAGCTACAGCCCAAGTAGTCTGCTTGCCATATCTTGTATCAGGTTGAGGCACAATCTGATATCTGATCACTGATTTATGTTTCCAGCTTTCAGCGTTACATTGACTGTGTTCTGTTAATTGCAAACCATGGAACACCTTTCACTCACTGTAATGCTATCCAGAAAATAAATTTAGTTCTGCAGAAACAGAGAAACATTAAGTTTGCTTCTTGATCACGATGCTAATTAAGTGGATTTCCATAGCTGTTAACTTTCTCTAGGCAGCCTCAGATTCCCAGTTAAGGCGAAGACCATAAAAGACTGTACTACTGCATTTCGTAACTTTTCAAGGTCTTTGCATAGCTATGTCGGGGATGGGGGGGGGAAGAAAGGACTTCAGAATATGTTTGCAAAATGGTCAACGTTTCATTATTTGCAGAATAATACCCTAGATGAAGCTTGCAGAAATTATACATCCATTTATGGACTTTTCTTCCAGATACCAAAGGGAGTTTTTGTCTTGCCACTTGTAGAAGGCAGAGTGCAAGACAGCCATTTCTGCACACATATCCTTCAGCTAGTAACTAGTAGTTATGCTTAGAGTGGCAACCCCCACTCCCCTTGAAGTATCTCTCCATAAAAGAGGGAGACTCAGGCAATGTGGCCTCACCCAAGGTACAGCATAGACTGTATGATCCTGAAAGAATGATACCTCTACAACACTATTTGGTGTTTGTATACTGTATTTCTTAGAACATATGATAAATTAAGGTATCTAAGAAAAATCTAGTCACTCCAAAATATTCTACGTGTCTAAAGCCTTGCTATTGGCCAGTTTAAATGCTCTTACCTTACCCCACTGCAAGTGAAAATTCAGCCTCTCCAGGGTTAAGAACTCATTTCCAAGCCCAAATCACTAGCAACGATAAGCAAATGTTGCCCTTCTGCTATCTGAAAGCTTCACTGCTTTTCCCTTCTCCAGCAGAATTCAACATTCCTGTTTAATAGGAATGTTACTTATTCATCGGAGGCCGTGAACTGACATACCAGCCCGCATTACAAGAATTATGACGTTCCCTCCTATCACACCACGTTTGCTGTTTCTGCGTCATTCACGACAGTCATCCTTAACTCGAAACCAAAGCAGATGACACCAAAAGAACTGGTCTATCAGCAACACATTTCTTGTGAGTGTATACATGAGATGTGATAGTTTATGTTGCCAGAAGCTTTCTGCAACAATCACATTTCTCATCAGTGTTAAGACTCTACACCTGTTTGAAACTTCCTGGGTGCCTGGAACATCAGGAAATCTTTTAGCAGGCGGAAAGCAGGTTAATCAATCAAAAAATTAGTTGGTAAATAGAACCACAGGTCTTAGAACTATTATTCTCAGTATGTGTAAGATGCTTAAAAGTTGCACTGCTACACATTTTGTTGAGAAAATTTTTCTCTGCACAAACACTGCCTCATGGAGAGCTGGAGCATAAACCATAAAATTTCAGGAATTGTAATTTTTCCTCATGTAGCTATGTAAAGCTAGGCAAGCCATTAATTTGTTTACATCTGTTGTGAAGCATACAAAAAATCTAAATGGTGGGGGAAGAATACTACCACCGGCATGTGGCTGGTCCAAAGCCTGGAAAAGCAGTTGAACACAATATTAGATGTGTCTCTACAGAAAGAGACAGTAAGGGCTGGGAAGAGAGTTAAGAACTGCTTCCTGCCCTGCTTCCTCCACTCCCCATCCTCTTCATGAGAAGTCCTGTCACCTGAACTGAAATTCAGAAGGAATTTTTGCAGACAGGACCTAACACACTGTAAGCTTCTCTCACTTCCTTCTGAACACAGCACGACTGTGAGGTAGCTACACAAGCACTCTCAAAGCAACAAACTGCTGGCACAACCTGGACCAAATTACACAGTGGCTGTGCCTGAAGAGGTGTTTCCCTGCCTCCAGCAGCACATTTTCACCTTCTCATTTGCTCTGGCACCAGAGACCACACAACCATGCAGCAGCTTGCAAGCTTCAAGGCAGATCAGTTCCTGATGTGCTTCAGCACAGAAGCACCAATTTCACCATACAGGGGGAGGCAGGAATGTGCAGCTGAGAGCAGGGATCCCCTTTTCCTTGGCAGCAGTCTACACTTCAGGGTTAGCTTAATGCAACTGTCAAACTGCAGTTTCATTTTTATAGCTAAGTTGTTTTACTTGACGTCAGTTTCTACAATCTGCAAAGGTGGTGGCAGAGCGAGAAGCTGATCCCATTTTTACAGCCCTTCTTCCTTATTGCTATGTTTTTCCTCCACAGGAATTCATTTCATACCCTTGATCCTTCTGCCATGGATCACCATCACCATTATCCCTTATGCTCTGCTCATATGTATGAAAAAATCATAGGATAATTTGGGCTGAAAGGCACGTCTGGAAGTCATCTGATCCAACCCCCTGCTCTAAGCAGGGCCTAGCATGATTTGGTATATGTTAATGGTACAGGAATAGACTGTATCAAAAGGGATAGCAGATTTCTGCCATGTATTAATAATTTAAATGTATTTCCAAGCTAACTTCACATGCCTGGCTAATGTAAAATGAATGCTTAACACACACGCTTTGCTGCCACTGAAGAAAAGTGGGCTATCAGTACACCAATAGTTTCCCTGGGATACAAACTGCCTAAAGCAGAAACTAAACAGCAACTAGAATGCATAATCCATAGGGTATTAAAGGAGCAATGTAAATAGCCTGCCAAGGTAAATGCTCAAGTGACCAAATACAATGACAAATTTATAAATTAATGATATTGATTATAAGTAATATAAAAATAACAAGATATTAAAATATAATATATACATCTAGAACATAACTTTTAATGCTTCAGGAGTTCTGAGAAGTTGGTAGTTCTTATGGACACCATAATGCTGGTTTAGAACACAAAAACACCTCTTATAATTTTTTGTTTCCTGTGTTAACATCTTACAAATCTGAAAACAGTTTAAAAAAAACAATTTTTCTGAAACCTATCCTACATTAGAAGGCCTTTTTATGCATGAAAAGATCTTTCTAATGCCATATAAAAGCATTAACAATTTTAGGATACCTTTAAATAATATCAATATACTGCTGGGTTCACTATGAAGCACCTTGTTTTCCAGTTACCAAGAAACACGGACTGAAGAAGTATAGTGTAAGTATACACACGTATCTACATACATATATATGCACACACTCTATCTATATAAAAATAAATAAATCAGTCAATAAATCTTAGCCTGCCACTGAAGGAAACTGCTGAAGAGGAAACAGAGGGAAGAACTAACTGTCATTTGGAGTGTGGCCACTACTAGCTATCAGGTAGTCTGTGACAGTAACTCACACACATTCAGCATCCTCGGGCAGTTTCAGAAAGTAAAGCAAAGCTTCTTCTTGCATTTTGTCTCTATGATCCCCAATACATAATTAGTTGCTGCTGTGTTGGTAGTTTGTAGGAGCCAACATTCCTTCCTGAAGTGCCATCATGTGGGACTAAATCTAAATTCTTAATACAGAAGTAGTGTGCTTAGGGACAGCAGCTTATCAAAGTTGTACACATACTTATGTCAGGAATTCTACACTTTTGAAGCCTTCCATGCAAGTTTAAGCCCTCAAGCTTTGGAGAGTGTGAAAATTAAAGCTGCCATCTGAATTTAAGTTCATTTCACTACTGTCTTTAAAAAGCAAACCTCCAAATCATGTATAATTGTATTTAATAACCCATGAAGTAAGGTTTGAGACTTTAGACTTGCAACTATAACTTCCATTATACTAAACAGAACGACGAAATGGAAGTAGGATTTCTCTTTTGCATTGCACAACCACTAGAAGGAGGCTGTCAGTTTCAGCTACCTACCGAGTCTAATGCAATGCTGATTTTCAGGGTCTGAAAGGGAATTCAGGAGACACGAGGGGTCAGAAAGAATTCTGTAGCTCCTTCATCTGCTGACTGGAGTTTGTTCAGTATGAACAGTCAAGCAGCTAAAGCCTCCAAACCTAATGCTATCTATGCTGATCATGTTCTTAACAACCTTTCAACATTTTTAGTGTTTTGAGGAATTTTCATAGCAAAAAGCACCATGCTGATGCCAAGGTGAACACAGAGTTTCAGACCCACAGAAGATTTTCCAGAAAATGTGTGCATGATTTTAACATAGGTAAAACAGTTCTCCTTTCACCATGTCAAATGACAAGGCTTCCATATATATAGCCCCATCAAACTTTTATGCCTGAAGAGCACGTTCTTCAGTTTCCCAAACAGTTGATACCTGTCAAAAGTTACAAAGCAGGTAGAAAGGGCAGAGTAATACCAAAGAACTCTAAATCAGGGTACATGTGCTAGCAGTGCTTTTAGCACATGTTCGCTGTGCTCAGTTGAGCTCCTGGAAGAGTCCAATGCAATTTCCCATTCAAAATTTGACTGTTGCAATAGCTTTATGAGTTTAGAGCAACATGGCACAAGCGATCCTTTAGCTGCAATAAATTAAATGAAAACTGGTTTGAAACATTCTAAAAGTCTAAATTGAACTAAGTGAGTTTTTAGGAGAAAGCATGATAAATCAGAAGCCTCTGAATTTCTACAGGTAGTTCCTTATCCCTTCCTACCCTACTCCAAGAAGTCTGTGTGTGAGTTGCTCCAACGCCCTTGAAGGGGAGGGAGGTAGCTGCAAGGGGAAAAGTTGTAGGGAGAAAAAACAAACCCAAAACTCACAAAGCCAAGCCTTTTGAGCAAACCAAAGTAGTCAGATTTTGTAGTGTAAGTATTTGTCTCTTCAACCACTCCCATCTGTCTTCATCTTGGCTTCACATGATGTGGGATGGATTCCTGAGAAACCAATGGGCCATCCACAGGTGTCTATTACATCAACCCATCAGCTTTTACATGGGCAAGTACAATCTTGACATCAGAAGCTGTTTTCTTACAATGTACATAAGCAGTCTATGTGCATATGCAATTCAGCACAGCAAGTCCTATACATGTTTGCAATAAAGCTTTCTACCCTATTGCAAGCAAACCTGTAGGTAGTTAAACATAGGAAATATCTTGTTTAAAACCTTTTGTCTGAAGCTACTAGCCACACCAGCTTCAAGCTAGAGAACCTTCTGAGAAGTGTATTCAAGAAAAAAGTTCATTTGGCCACATCTTCTGGTACTACACCGTCATATGTCTTTCTAGGCAGAAGTCAAAGACTAATAAATCTATAACATTCCTCTAAATGTAGTTTAGTCTAAAGTTTAGGTTGTAAGAAGAAAATACACAACTGATATGTATGTCTCCTGTAATCACATCCAACACAATACATTAAAACGCTAATGTTCCTCTGCAATGCTCCTTTGTTTTTAATTACGGCAAGGCATATGAAGACTCTCACTTGCTTGTTAGTTTTCTAATTATTTCTGCTAGAAGTCAAATGCATTCTAAATATTCTTCAGAAAAAGAAATTTACACATCCTTATTTAAGGTCAAGTATGCTTGACTAATATTATCCCAGTAAACATTACAGGTAAGTGATTTCATGAGAAAGAACATTCCCAACTTTTCCAAAACCAGGCAAATACTAAGGCCAGCACATAACCCATGCAAGAAGCAGTATTCTGCAGACTGATTTGGTTTGTACGCATCACGTGCATGCATGCATTCCTGTACACAAAAACAAACAAAAAATTTAAAATAATCTGGTAATAAAGATCATCCCTAAGGGCTATTTAATATCCATAAAGCTGAATTTGGAGAGGAAAAACAACACTTTTAATCACTGAATTTGTCAGTAGGCTGCAATACTGCTCTTCACAGAGCAAAGTACATTTGTGCTGAATTTTTTCTCCAAGTAATATTCAGGGACACTTACTTTCCTGCACAGAATGGGAAGTTAATTTTTTGATATATATACACACACAGCTCCTATCACTACATCAAAAGGGTACTCAAGTAAAATATAATGCCTGGTATTTTTCCGAAATACAAACCTACCATTAGAATCTGTGCAAAGATTTTCTTTAAATAGCAACTGTCCAAAGTCACAACACTGTTCAAACTTATCACTATCTAAGGAACATTCTGATGAACCAGAAGCTATCAGATCAAGTCTTCTTTACTGAAACCAGGAATTCTTTGTATTAGTTACCATTACAGCCATGTTTTGGTTGTATATGTACACAACACGAATATTGTATATTCTCAAGAATATACATTCTCAAGAACACAAAGCTTTTGCCTCTGTAATTGATCTCTGTGCAAAGAAAACACTAGAAGACCTGTTTTATTCCGTAGTTTTAAGTTCTCATGCATTTCACTGTTTAATTGTTTTCAGAAAACCTTAAACTGTGTAATTATTTGGGCTGAAACTTAACTTCTTTTAAAGAGCAAGCTTTTAAGTCATCTTCTCCTCCTTGCCCCAAATCTTTTGGATTACTTTTGGTTCATATGTTTTTGGAAGAGAAACTTGTGTTTACAAACCCCCCCCAAATAACCCCAAAACTGAACTACTTTAATTGCCTGTTAATGTGACAAAGCTAAATAAACACCCAAAACCAAATAAACACCCAAAACAACCAAAACACTTGCTCACCAGCGTATTGCTCTTCTTAATATCTTCTAAACGCTCTAAGACTGAAGTCAGGTTTGGGTCATCTGATTCTACAAACCATATTGGTGATGAAGAGGGGTAAGACTCCTGTTAAAAAACAACAACACAAAAGACCCAACAAATAAATAAACAAAAAAAAACCATAAAACTTTTAAAACTCATTCACCCCAAAAATTTCACAACACAGTATTATCACCTTTTATCTTACTCTAAGTCAGGTAACATAGAAGCTTTTAACACAGCATTTTTAGGCAACGCAAGAGAATTTGAAAGAAATCCAGCCAACTGGTTCTTCTAGTATTTCATCCTATTTTCATCTTGATCAGATGATGGACATACATAAGAAACAGTGCTGAAAAGTTTAAAACCCTGGAGGCAGGTGGAGCAGGAGGGAGAAGTTTAGAAATGCAGTACAGGCGATTATTACCAAAAAATGGAGTCACAAGTAGTACATGTCAAAGAATAAAACTATATCGATGCTGATTTTTCATAAAAATACAGCTTTAATTTGGAATAATCTATGAAAGCAACAAAACCTGGAGTCTTCAGATTTCCTCCTCAAACAGGATTATTCAAACTGTTCTAGCACTGCCCCTCAGACTGAAACAACATAGCTCAAACCTCCTGTCTTGGAGGACAAGTTAATGGGCAGATCACAATGCCAAAAATCTGCAATTTTATCTTTGTACCATCAAGGCTCAGAGGACTTTCCACTGTTGAAAGATGTCTCAAACAACAGATTGCATACAACCCTATCAAGAAAGCTTACAAAATAACTTTCTTCCATCAATAGAATCCTACAGTTGTTAGGCAGGTGCCAAAACACATCCTAGTGACAGTGAGATCAAACGGGTTGACAGGATTAGAAGTGTACTCAATTTTCCAGAACAAGCCATGGTTAGGGCACATACAACATATGGAACAGATGTGGCCCACAACCGCTCATACAATCCATGACAAGTGATTTTTCTGTCACTAAGCTGCCACAACATGCAGCCCTTCAAAAGGTGCTGGAAAGACCCTTGCTATGGAAAGGTAAACAGAAGTCCTTTGCCTCTTGTTTAGATGTTTCAAAAAGCAACCCCTGTTTTTTTCCTAACACAGGTTTGGTAACATTGTGAGGATGGAACAAACCATGTAGCTTCCAACTCAACAGTAAGTGTCCCTTCATATCATTGACGTGTTTGGATTTTTTTTTTGTTTTGTTTGAGTTATTTAAGGCCTTCTCCACTTCTCACCCATTCAATTAAATTCTGGTAGCTGAGGACAAATTGCTGAACCTCAGTTTTATCACGCAGATATTATCTTCATATCCCCAGGTCTTACAAAATAGTACGAGGGAATTTTCATTCGTTTCCCTCACTGCAGTTTAAAAGGAAAAATTCCATATTTCTCATTCCAGAGACAACAAATCATGCTTCATTCTTCAACACTTAGTCAAAATTCCTACTGCTACTCTAATAAGTGACTCCAAAATGTGCACTATGCTTACAACTTTACACTCTTTCTTGATTGCATTGTATATTTTTTGCTTTATAGTTTTCAAGACAGCAGTAAGAAGTTTCACAGAAGGAAGACATCATACCTGTCTGTCAGTGTTACTGTCTGGCCTTTAGTGATTCCCAAACAAACTTAGCCTTAGCAAGCTCTCAAAGTGCAAGTCCCAAAAGAAAAACCCAGACCTTCCTAACTTAAACTAACTTCTGTCATTTCAAAGATACTGGGTTTATTAGAATGCAGAACACTATCCATTTGAAAACTGGAGAAAAATACCAGCACATTAGAATTGGCTTTTAACAATACGAAGCTTACTTCCAAACTGACCTTCTAGCTGAAGTGCTGAACCTCATTCTTTTATCTATGTGATCACAATCTATCTATGTGATTAGATAAAGGACATCAGCTTTGACAAAACGGTCTATCACAGCAGAGCTCCCACTTGGCAGCATACTCCAGGGAAGTTCTAGCTTCAGAGGTCTAAAATTCCCACCTGTAAACTGAAGCCTTTGCATAAACTTATTTTTAAACAAGCTCAATTCCCCCCCCAGTTTACTTTTTTTTTTAAATCACAGCTAAAAATACCTTAGAAGAATACATTATATTCCTAGTATCTTTATGAAAAGACAAACTGTTTACATCTTTCAGCTTCACTTTGAAGCATACCATACACAAAGCAGAGACCTTAGAATACCTGTTCGTGATTAACTAAGGCCTAACATCTCAAATGTCTGTCAGGAAAGTCTAGTGCTCAGCTTGCAAAGATTTTAAGGCTAAGGAAGGCAAACAGATGGGTAGTTATGTGTGGTTTAATCACTTTCTTCCTTTACCAAATAGAGTACCTTGGAAAAGTGTATTTTCTCCTCAGTTTCACTTAAGACACTCTTGAAAGACTAACCACTATCACTGCTGGAGAAACAAGGTTAAATTCCCAGCTCCCACTGCGTTCCCAAACTATTTATTTTTAGGAGCTATACTTCATTAAAGATACTCCAGGTTTTGAACTGATAGCATCTCACTCATTTTTAATAACATGCAACCTACCTGTAAAATCTTCTGCAGTAGTGCAATATTCTTACCTCAAGATTTCATACTGCACACTGGATCTTTATGCACAGTGGGGAACATCAGAAGGGAGACTCTGCTAACTGTGGCCCCACTGCCTGAAGACTTGTTTGAACCAGCTATTTTTGAGACCTGAACTTCTCTGGCCAGCTCATTAAGTTAAGAGAAAGGCACTAGGGTAAACACTACTACCGTGACTTTAGATTACACCAATATTGCCATCAGAAAATACAAAGAACAAGCAAAATCCCTTCCAAGATTCATTGAGCCATCTGCTTCTTAAAATCCTCAGACTCATTAGAATAAAAATATTATCCAGACACAGTCAACATTTGGACTGTGTACGCACATTCTCCTAACAGGTGTTTTTGTTTTTTGGGTTTTTTTAATCAAGCATTTGTTAATTATGTTAGTCCAGGTCTAAGCAAGTCTATTAATTGCAATGATTTATAGAAGATAAACATCTGTCAGTCCACTCTTCTAAACCATATCTGGAATCTGAAGACTGCTTACAGAATGAAGCTCAACACTTCACTGTCTATAGTCGTCTTTTCTGACAATTTTGTTCCTCCTTTCTCCACCAGAAGGATTTAACGAACAAACCCATAGTAGGACAGCTGTTGGTTACAATCAGTATCTATCCCAGTCTGGGGGGCCTATACAAAAATCTCCCCCAAAAAACTTGCAGCAAATCTTTCGTCAGACAGGGACATGACTGATAGTGCAGATTTGATGATCTAGCAATCCCACTATGTGTTTAAATACATTACAGGGGCTACTTGAATGTACTGATGCCAACAAACCCATAGTAGGACAGCTGTTGGTTACAATCAGTATCTATCCCAGTCTGGGGGGCCTATACAAAAATCTCCCCCAAAAAACTTGCAGCAAATCTTTCGTCAGACAGGGACATGACTGATAGTGCAGATTTGATGATCTAGCAATCCCACTATGTGTTTAAATACATTACAGGGGCTACTTGAATGTACTGATGCCTTCCACACTGAATGGCAGTCCTTCCTCGTTCTTTGCTCTCATTCCAACTCATTCAAGTTTTTGCACTGAAAGCAAGTCCTGCTGTATGTGAGAAAACATACTAGGATTTGATACTGCCTGCATTATTACTGTATAGCACATATGAATTACTGTACCTTAAAAATGATTAAATCAAATTTTCAGTCTGCTTTAGCTTTTGAAACATGAATGGGAACAATGCATTTATCAGAAAGGCTTTTCTTAAACGCTGTGTGAGCATATTCACTCATCTGTATCAGAAAAGATTTCAAATTTTAGACTTCTGGAATATGGATATTTAATTGCATATTCCAACTTTTTCACAACAGATGCTTAATATTAAAATACAAGTTCATCAAACTTCCATTTTTGTTGCAACACTTTTTAGTTCTTCAGACTTACCAATAAATATGTTCGTTTAACTTAAAAACATAAATGGCACTAAGTTTCTCTAGATCTGTAAGTAATCCATATTTTTGGAACAGCTGAGTTTCACGCGGATATGAGTCACTATATTTTGAAATACTGAATTCACATAACAAACTTCAAACATTCTGATCTTGAGATACAAACAAGCTCATGAGTTTGTAACACCATAGCATGCAATGAAAAACTAAGCTTGTGGTTTGTAAGGTCAAACAACTAAACTTCACATAAGCTAACTGTTGAGAGAATTAAGTCAGCCTTTTCTTCCATATCTGCATCCTATAGAGAGAAGAGATGGATTTGAGTTATGGCATGTAAGGAACACAAGCTTCCCAAATATGAAGACAACATTTCGTGAGAGGAACCCTAGAATAGCAGTTATTTTACTATTAATTCTCAGTGGCTAAAAAAACCTTTCACTACGCAGCTGATGTACAGTGATTTTGTATAAGCTAGCTTAGCTGCACAGGTATCACCCATATTAAGTGTTTGAGATCTTTCATGTAACCACTGTAACATGACATTTCCCTGCTCTCTACAAGTAAGAGCAAAAATTCATCACAAGGGGCAAAGGCTACAATGCTTAGATTTGGGCAGCTTTCACAGGTTAATGCATGCTGTACAGCTTGGAAAGCTAATGCAATTGCTCAGTAAGACATGACATGCTGAGATGACATCACACCTAGTATGTACGGAGGCCTGAGGACAAAGGCTGAATGTTTACAGCCAACCCAGACACAATTACAATTCATGGGATCATCGCTTCTAGAGAGTCTTTGTATTAACACCAGGACAGATTGGGAGCTTTGTCAACACAAATGCTTCTGTAGCTTCTGTAACAGAATGCAGCAAAAGAATTTAGCCTACTAATAAACATACAAAATACAAAGCCCCGCAACTCCTGCCACTGGAACAATTTCAAAACCTATCAAATCATTTAGGAAAACCACAGCATATTAGAACACCACACGCAGGATCCCACTGTTCAGACATTCCGTTGCATCCTTTGTAAGACGGTCTACTTATATTTCACTAACAATTTTGCTTAACCAAAAAAAAAAAAAAAAAAAGGGCAAAAGGTGACAGAAGATACCAGGAACGCAAACATTAAGACAGCTTTTCCTGGGTAGAGATCTGTCACCTAAGTATATCCTATCTAAGCTTTCTCATCCTTAACAATAAGGCTGTTTTACTTGCAATGTTATATAATCTGTTCTATAAAGCTACAGCGACACAATTTTTATGTTAGCAAGAGACTTTTAAACGAGCTATTTCTAAATTACAATACTGTTGAAATTGTGAAGTTGCTAAATTAAAAAACACACATCTTGCTCACATTCCTAAGATTAGAACAACCTGTACACAGTTTGCTATGAGGTAATAGAGTAACCATGTCTCCTTGTACACAACAGAGCCATTTTATCATGGCCAAATAGTAGGAAAACACATTTAAACACGTCTTCAGCATTACGATTTAAAATCACAATTACATGCTGACAGTTCTTCATTTTCTTTAGTTTCCAGATCACCTTAGATTGAAAAAGTGGGTTTTTTTCTTTTAAAACTCCTTAGCATACTGGCTGAACGAAATTCAGCCAATTTGATTTCTTTTCTGTTTCTAAGTTTTTGCAAAATCTCCATAATTGACAGAACCTAGTTCTGTTCTTTTTATACCAGCTACAGCTAAAACTTAGCTGATTTTCATAACAGCACTTCTGACTTCTATCTTCTCAGTCCCAAAATTTTTTGTCCACCCCACTTTACTTCCAACCAACAGAACGTCAAAGCCCCAGATCTTTTAAACAGCTTAATTGCTTTGAGAAGGCTACCAAGAGACCACTCTAGCTCACACAGATCTTGGTAATGAAGTAAGTAAATCCTAATGTAACAAGACATTTCAGGGGGCTAATACGTTCTTTTCAAGGTGAATACATTTGCAGCTATAAACACACATCAAGTTATTGATCTCAAATCATAGATGGCTTTCCCTCAGCAGACATCTTGATGCTACCAAGTTTGTAGCTTGCTCGTTTGAATTAAATAGGAGAATTAAGATTTTTTTAAAAATAAAATCAATTCCCACTAGTTAGGGATCATATACACATCCTACACGAATGTTCAAAAAAAATACTGAAGATTAACTATACAATTAACTACAATTTAATACATATTATTTGAAATTGTTAGTCAATCATTCAGTTGTTATGAATTTTTCCCCTGTGTCAACCTGCCTTTAGAGGGGGAAAAAAAAACCAAACCAGAATTAATATTAACAAAAATATCAGGACTTGAGAAGATATTCTTAAAGCTAAAATTTAGCTTGATGACCATAAAACACTAGTACTTACAGCTTCTTAAAAGAGTATTAGCTGTGATGACACAACTGACAGACTGCTTCCCATTATTAGGGGCCAAATTTTCCAAAGGCAGCTTAAGATGCAAGTAAACATTTTCTACCACTAGGTACTTGAGTACTCATGAAATCTACAGGCTAAGAACCTTCAAAAGTCAGCAGATTGTCATCTGCCCTCCCATCCCATTCTTTATAATAATTAAAAAAAGAAGAAAGCATGAAGGGTCACTTTCAACTCAGGTTTTTTTGAAACTTCATTGGAAGTCATCCAAATAAAACTATTTCCCAGAAACCTCAAGTTACCAAAACCCCAAAGATTTGTATTTTCAAACATTCAGACATCATCACTTGCTCTGTTGTATAGACTGAATGAGTTATTGAACATTACAATATTCTAACATTTCATTTTCAAGTTCAAGTAAAAATTTGCACTTTCGCATATGAAAGAATTGTCATTTCTTTAAGAATCTAACAGTTCAGTGATCCAGAGTTCTAAAAGATAAGAAAAGCGTATGCAATGGGGGGGGTTAAAAATAAAATTTAATATTGGGAGTGGGGAGGAAACAAAGTGAATTTTACCCACCTCTACTGAACAAGGGGAAAACTTCAACCTGCTTTTCCTTTTGAATTTTAAGATTGTATACAACATACTATTAACTTGCTCAATGCATATGAAGAGAAGGACATTTTTTATTCACTAGAGTTCAGTTAAACAGAGATCTTTAACTGTTTCTATACCACTGAAAGCAAGCTTGTATTAGCTTTAATTTTCTTACACTCTTCCTGAAGTCAAAGCCTGACATGCTCAGTTCAGTGAGAATATTTGTTACAACTCATGCATTTGGTAAGGCACCAAGTTCAACTGACTAAAATACACGTATCTCTTTTAAACATAGAAAATTACTGCAATTCTACCTTCAAGTTTGATGACTGTCTCGACAGCGACAGCCTATACAAGACAATCCCAGATGAAGCGGCATGCTTTGGATGGACCCCTGACTGCAAGATGATTAAGACTGCAAGAGCTTAATCATCTTGCACCTTTACAGGAGGTAGGTGAAAGAATCCCATAATCCTGTTCTACGTAGGTTCTGCTAATACGCTCATCGCTGCAGAACTGAATACCTTCAGGACCACATTAAAACAACACAACTAACAGGGTCGTGGTTTTCCTCTCCCACACACTCTCCAGGGAACGATGCAAGTGTAGCAGAGTATCTTGTTTTAGAATTATGTTATTAAATACAGCCATGTTAGAGAAGGCAGGGTCAAAGGCATGTGCCTCACAGAACGGAAAGACCATAACAAACCGCAACTCTATAGGTGCCTGTAAAATTCACTCTACAATCACAAATTGTCCCAAACAAAAATAAATATAGTACTCTGTACAAACAAGTTCTACTGATTGTAGAAGGCTACCACGAAAGTAACCACAAGGAAATGTTTCTGTTAAGAGCATACAGAACAGCTATGGACATTGCTTTTGTCTTCACAACAGACATCACCCTCTTGGGCTGAGCAAAGCAGTTCCCCTCCTGTCACATCAGGCTTTTCTGGACACGCGTGCAATGGTCTGCTGCTTTGCACCGCCTACAGCCACTTTCTGTCTGAGTGCACATGGACTACAGCATGTTTTTAAATGAACTGAAAGCCTAGATTATGGAACACTTTTTGCAATACACAGATTCAGCAGCAACTGCAAGTGCCAATATTCATAAGATGGTGACCGCAGCACAGCTAAATAAGTATGATCAGGGACAGTATTTCAATGGCTGTATTTCACTTGTGTAAAAATTATTCCAAAACCCAAGGAGCTTGTAATTTGCAGCTTCATCTGCACAAATTCATTTGTTCAACCCAGACCCATAGAATTATCTTGAAATTATTACGGAATCTTTAACTTTTTTACTTTGGATACACGTAAGACAGAAAATAACATTTTGAGTTAAAAAAAAAAATCCTGGAAAAGACCTAAGCAAATGCTGCTTTCAAACAGGCACATATAAGAGGCCAATAATTTCAAAGTTTACGAAACAATCTAGGCTACTTCTGTGTTTTACTTCCATGCCTCTATCCAGGTACACACATTTAAATCTCTCACTGCCCAAACATTATTACCTTAGAAGCCAAAACACATACAACCAAAGTAGCAAAGGCACAAAACATCACTTCAAATGGTCACAAACATGAATGTAGACGTGGCATCATAGTTCTTACACTTCTTATGGTCAAGTTCTTTCAGTCAAGTTTTTACAGCCAGTCATTCTTGGAACTATTTAATCTACACAAAATGCCCCAATTGCCAATTCTGATGTGTGAAATTGCACATTACCCTTGGAAAAATAGGTTTATCAGACTCTTATCAGTTGCCACAACCTCATCCACTCCCCTTACCAAACAAAAGGCAACAGGCTACTTGTTGTCCAGTATAACATAACTACACAAAATTAAAATACGAACTTTGAGTATAAAAGCAAAAAAGGCACTTGTCTGATAAAAACACAGTTATTGATCTTCACTGTGAAGCAACTTTTTATTCTCCAGGTCATCATCATAATGCAGCATGCCATCTATCCTTTCAAAGAAATTCACAGAAAAGACACTCTTAACACTTTTGTATGGACCCAAAGTAAAATCCACCAAATGTTAATGTACTGCTGCTCAAACACATCTCCTAAGTTAATACTAAGCATGATTTAGCTAACAGCATAGCAAGTGACAGTTGCTCAAGAGCAGTGTGTAGTCTCTGAAAATGAAAACTGTTGCTGAGGGCCAACCCAGTTAAGTGAGCTAAGGAACATTCCTTTGCCAATACTATTAACAGCAGCAAATAAAGTTACAGATCATCCACATTGAAAACAAAGCGAAGAACACAGCATTGCTGAAGACTAAGTGACTTGCTTATTGGGAAGAAGGTTGTAGGGCTGATACTAGAACCCAGATTTTTACCATAGCACCTCACAGCAGTCGGATCAACCTATCTTGCTCCTCACACACAAAACACCCACTGTGTGCTTGTACTCTCGTCTTGACAGTTGTCAGAGGATGGTTGTTTTAGAGCCCTCAGCCACAAGGGGTTCTCTTCTTTAATGCATGCATTATATGTGCCCTCAAGCTGACAATGGTTTATCTAATAAGCAGCTAGACACATGCACTAAAGAAAAACGTATTTTGCAAATCTGATTCTCCAGTACTCTTTCTTTAGCAGCAGCACAGTATCTTATGTGCCCAAATTCCTGAAGGAAGTCTGATTACTTGAAACAAATTATCAACTCATTCTAATCATCAAGAGTTATTAATTACCTACTTCTGCAACTATACAGACAAGTACATTCAGAGAAAGTATCATCAACATTAGTGTCACAAAGCCGGAGTAGCAAGAAACGGCTTCTAATATGGCTAGAACTGAAGAAGTGGTTATAACTAAGTTGCAACATGTCACTCTCTCCCTGACTTAACCTGAAAAATAAAAGTTTCCTAGCAGACCTGCTCTTGCCTTTATCACTTAGACAGTTACTCCTCAGCACGCAAAGTCTGATGTCACTTCTGCTGTCACCCAAAAATCCAGGCTTCCCCTTCCTCCTCTTCAGTCTCTTTACCTTCAGGAATTTACGTCTTTCAAGTGTTCAAATTGCTCACCCCCCCTTCCATCAAAGGCACTGTGCCCTCTCCCCTTCTCTGAGAACAACTTTCTTTCCCCTTTTCCTCCCCTCTCCCTTTGCAAACTTGCAGTGCTCCAGACACATCTACAGGTACCAGGATTTTTGATTCTCGCCTGCTGCTAACAGAGGTCCTGCTGCTCTACCACTCTTACACCTGAGCAGCACCCCAGCCACCACCCACCAGGTTCCCGAGCTCTCTCCTCACAGCAACACACACACAGCTGCCCTGACTGCTGCTTAGTCACTGGCCTTCAGATTAGAGCCATTTAGATGGAACTTTGTCCCCCACATGCAAAATTTCAGTACCATGGAGTTCAAGCAACGTTTACCATTAATAAGTTAAATACCGCACTCTTACCACAGTTATTTCCTACTTCAAAAATTCAAGGCAGCCTGTGGTATCTTGAACACCACTGCACAGGAACGCTTTAATTTTCTTCTAATGCCACTATACAAGTTCTGACAGAGTTTATGTTTCTGCCTTTCTGAATACACAATGAAGAAGCTATTGCAAGATCTGCAACCGTATTGAACTCTCTCTCTCAGGGGGGTTAAAAAATTAGAGATCTGGAAGAAAGGAGAATACAGTCCAAACTAAATGTCAAGAAATCACGCACTAACTGCTTTACAGTACTTAATACACCAGGATGTCTTGTATGCATGAGATAACAAAAAAGAAACAAAACACGTACGGTCATTATTTTAATACCACGCTTAAATTACAGCTGGAAGCAAGAAATCAGTAAGACATACCATAACTGGTATACTTGTTTACAGCAAAGATCAACTAAGAACTATTCTGATCATATTAGCTTCAGCTGTACTGAATACAGGCAGGCTGATACAGGATCTAAATATTAAATAGCCTCTCCTTACTATAATCAGTCATTTAATTTTCCAGTTGCCTTCTATGAGCTGGTGACAGGTGATTTTCACTTCTTCTACAGAGCTTGCAGCTGAAGAAATACAGTGGAATCCTTACTAAATCATAAACTATCATGTCTCTTAAAAATGGCATATTACCATTCACAGTCTAAAGAAAAATAAGAAAAAAAAAAATCAGCTTCAGCCAGGAATTCAGGGTTTTATAACTTTTCAAAACTACACAAAGGCAAACAACCTGACAGTACTGAACAGTAGTCCACACTGAGGCATAACTAAAATAGTAGTTATTTCTGTTAATCAGCTTGTACAAACATTTGTTCCTATCCAGAAGTTTTGCCCCCCTCCTGGTTGTTTGTTTTTTTTTAAATACTACTATTTAGAGAACTGTCTCCACCTTTGTATCTTCCATTCTCCTGAAAGGAATTTGATTTTACAAGTAAACAACTTCCAGTTAGACTGGTCCAGTTGTCTCTAGCTGTCACTGTAACACACCAGACACTCACGTAGGCCCACCGGACTGATGCCGCCTTGGGTATTCCACACAGGAGCAATCCCAAGTTCCGCTGAGGACTCAGCCAGCACTTGGCAAGCAGCTCTCTGTCGGCAATGCTGGCTTCAGCAGTCTTCCCCAGCACTCACTCATTCCTATGCCCTCTGTTGTGACGGTACAGCTGTTTGTGCAGCCACGCAGTGAACCAGACTGGGAAGTGATCCAGATTAACAATAACCCAGTAAAGAATTTTTACATGCCAGCCAGGTCCTTAACCCAGTAAACTCAATTTTGGCCACCTCACAAGGCATATAGCCTTTGCTGGTCTGCGAGCAACAGCAGTATTACAGAGCACATAGGACACAATCATACTTTGTTCTACCTAGCAATTGTAATTTTTAATTCATGTTGAGGGTATCAACATGTCATCAATACACAATACCCCCGGCATAACACAGAAAACACACCTGCAGATTCATTCTAGTCTGAGTAAGTCTGACAGAATGAAGTTATTCTTTTTTGGGAACACACTTGATCGACTCCATTAATAACTTCTGATTTTACAGTGTTCCATTGTAGACAGACTGCCATGATGAATTTGGAAGTGCAACCTTATTTTCCAGAATAGGATGCACTTTCTACACTACTCCCTTATTTTTCTCATTTCATTGATAAAAAGCTTTGACAGAAAAGCCAAAATCTTAGCATGCCCCCCCCCCAAAAAAAAAAAAAAAAAAAAAAATCAAGAGTAGCAATACATATTCTTGCTTCTTGTAGCATAAGAAAGGTCTCTGGTAAGGTCAAAGGCAACCATCACATACCATCAAATGCCTGTTACAAAGTAGCCCTACTCTAAGTCAGTCTCGTTGAAAAAATTAGTGACTATGAAGAAACACACAAAAATTACCAGGTATCTTTCAGTCTTTTACAAAAACCTCCTGAAGAGTTAACATGAGGTAACATGCTGAGTAAAAAGAAGTAATTCTTTTTATAAAATGTCTTTTAATTATCAAAGTGCAGGGAGAGCTCTTTTGAGGACCACAACAGTCCCAGTTCTGAAATAATTATATCATTAACTCACATGAGTAACCCATTTGAAATAAATGCAATTTCCTGTACATTAAAACCTCAACATAAGCCAGCATTTATATTTGAAGCCCACCATTGTGGCTTTCTAGAATATTTTAGGAGCACTTCATAAATTATAAAGGGGACAGAACAACTGACTGGCAAAATCCTGAAGTACTGGTTACAGTCTTTCACCCATAGCACAACTAAGCTGTGGTGTCAGAAAGTAAGGTCCTGTGTCTTCCAGATACAAAAGATTCCTCCTACTCCTTTTTACAATATTCCTTTTCCAATTACAGTCTTGGCATACAAAGAGAAGTCAAAATCAAAATCCTCACTCTTTCAGTATTTTTTTTTGTTTGCTTGCTTAATTTTGGTTTACTAAATAAGACTAAATTTCTCAATTTCTATTGCATAAGTGATGTTTGATAATAGTTTCTTTAGTACCTTTTTTAAAACTCCAAGTATACCTAGTTCTAGTTAGAAAAGCACTTACTGTCAAGATAAACCTGTGTATGCTTTTATTTAGTCCATATGCTGCAAGACAAAGGTCTCAACCTCACTACAGAATGTCTAGTAAAATAAACAAAAAAAAAAAAAAAAATCTGTCATTTGAACTGAACGCCTCATTCACTATGTGGTTAGTTCTGCGTACAAATAAATTACCTTTTTAAAAGGTTATGAGCTGTCTAGGCATTAGCTAGAAGTGCATTTAATATTAAAATCTTATGCCTTTGAAGAACTATCGCATGTTCTAATACACTCACTTTCTGTATATACCCAACTTGTCAAAAGCTTCATAGGTAATATCGTTTCATCCATTCTGGTTTAGAAGGGAAAAGAAAGTCTTCTCCCATCAATTGCAGTTATCTGTAGACAGCAACCTTTTCTGTTCTTTCATAGTAGCTTCTAACTCCGATTTAGCAGCAGGGTATTTTTCAGTGAAAGCAGAAGATACTTCTTTCCAACAGAGAAGCAAGAGTATACTGGAGTCAGTCGTATCACATAAATTGAATTGTTAATGTATGAAGGATATCGCTGCACATTAGAGCCCAGTATCTGTTTGGGGCAAAATCTGCTCCCACACAGAGCTGGTGCAAACCCCGTTCTACCTGCAAGTGCTATATGAGGACACAGAATTTCAATAGTAGTTTTGTGTATGGGTGGAGAGATATTAATATCCAGTTTCTCTCTGAAGAGACTATATAAAGAGATGTTTTACAGCAGTCTAAATCAGTCCTTTTTCCTGCAATAACGAGGAAAAGATTGAATAATTCTAACACACCCTTTGGAATACTATGACATAAGTCTGATAAGGTACCAAACTGAAACTACAGATTGCACTGAAAGACACTTACCTAAAGTCACGATCAATAAACACACTCCTTTAAGGCCACTGTTTTGATACTATTTTAAAAAACATGCAAAACAGGACCAGGATAAATACATACACTTTGTAAAGGACACTGGTTTATTGAACTTGATTAATTGGAATACTGCTGTTAAATAAAAATGAAACCTGAGAAAAACAGAAATAAAACTCCAGAATGGAGACACTGCTGTTGGCATAACAAAATGGGAATGTGAAGGTACACAGCCTGAACAAGTTCAATAATTAGACAGTTCTCAGGAATAAGCAGCAATGTTTCTGACAGGGATGACTCCACCCTAAAGTGCCTCTTTTAAAATAATCTGATTAACCATTTAAGTTCCAATATGGGTCACTACCAGAAATAATGAAGGACAGACTTGGACAAAGTTTGCCTGTTACTTTATGAAACAGAAGAGCTATCAAATAAAACATATATCTTGCTTTAATTTCAAGCATTGCTCAGCATCACAGGTAGACTATTCCTAGGATGCTGCAGCAAATGTTTAACTTTGACAGTTCTACAAACTTATACTGCAGAGAGTCAGAAAATCATCTCAGCGAGAAATTCCAGTGCAGACTTCTAATCAAACTGTGGAATTTAGTCTAGAAGACTTGTGGAGATCCATGCAGTTCCTAAGCAGACATTCTCCCTCACCTCTCCAGGAGAATGTTTCCTCTTTCCTCTGCCTTCTCTCTCTAGATTGGAGAAAAGAAAGAGATCCACTGTGAAGATCAGAGCAACTTAGTTATCAGGTCTCTTTTCAGACTTAGTGCAGAAGCTACTGGAAGCTTCCTTCCCTACCAGATTTCTCTCCATCCAGTAACTTCAGCATCTGTACACACTGCTAGACAGCTTTCATTTTACGTAAGATATTGAGGTACCCAAACAGAATCACAATGAAAGAAGTGATTATTGAGCTTTGTGCGTACTCTTCCCCTTAACAGCATTCTTGAGCGTCCAGACGCACAATCTACTGTAAGCTTTTGTTGAGTAAGGGAAATATCCTGGCTTGATCAGTATTGTAGGGGTTAAACTAGTTAGAAGAAGCAAACAGCTAAAGTTACATATTTGCACTGCAAATCCAGAGCACTAAGATAGCAGCTTCTGATGCAGAGGGTGAGTATCCCCAAGAAAACATATTTACCAAAAAATTTATAGCCTTACCAGCTTTTGCATGCTACTACTGCCATTTGAAGTTCTAGTTCCCATGGTACCTGCAGATCCACTGAAGCACAGTAAACAAGACATACTATTCTAGTTTACAGCACCTACAGAAAAAAACTGGAGGCAATTAGGAGTCAGAGCCAAAAGACTCAATTTGGGGCAAGGGGGGAAATCACTTTCATCGCACTTAAGAGTCTAACACTTGTGTCAAAAAACTAGGACAGAAGTCCAGAGGTCAGCTTTCTCTTTTTGGCTCTGTCATCTGCTGCCCACTTGTTTCAAGATAGCCACCTCTGTATCTCAGGTTGCCCTCTCCCATTTATTTTTAACATATAGGGAAAATAGCCACCTATCTCAAAGAGCCAAAAATTACTCAACGTTGGAAAGCACCAAGCTGCTCACAGACAACTGAAACAGGCGTTTCAAGAAAGTCGGACACAGCCTTTTTTCAAAGCAGAAGTCTCGGCTCTAAGGTTTGAAACAGTTCTTTTCCTGTTCTTTTTGCAAGTTCATATGCCACAATTCTAATGGCATGCAAAAGACCTCTTAACCTTCAGGGCAAGTGACTGTAATAGCAGATTACAGACACTGTTTCCTCAGGAATACATAAAAATGCCAAGAGTGACCTAAGCCTGTTTCTTGCTTGCTCAGGCACACCTCAACCAAAGGCCTACAAGTAAGTGGGCACATTTCTTCGCAAGTTAAGAAAGTAGTACTATCAAAAGTAGCTATGACAAAAGCAGCCTCAGAAGTAGATATACATCACAGCACAAATCCAAGGCACCAAAAACTTCAGGCCTTACTACTGGCTTCCCTGTTAGCTGTCACTTGACAAAGAAGAAATAACCCATCAAATTCAACTGGCAACTGAGGCTGCACAATCATCAGACCTTTTATTTTACTCTTTAGAGACAGACATATGAAATAGATCATGTTGTGTGGAAAGAAACAGCCAGACTTCTCAGCAATGAAACACTCTGTACCGAATAAAAAAAATATTTAAAGGAAGTCACACAATCCATCATCTGATAGGTCATGTCTAAAAACAAGAACACCAAAGCATCTTGCTTATTTTACCACAGAAAACATCTTATGTCTTAAAAGTATATACAAGTGTCCGGTAAAACAAACACCTGTCCCATGACCACAAATCTGACTTCTCATGACAATTAACTGTGAAACCTGAAAGATCCTCTTAACAAGTCTCATTTAATTTAATAAAGTTACTTTAAGGCAAGTAAGGATCCAGTCAAGATTACTAGATTTGCCTGGTTTGCATGCACATTTTCATCTTTCAGTACTCAAATATTTACACTTACATGCACATTTCTACCTCCATGCTATCTGTTTGAAACTTTCATCCTCTTCTAGGCAAAGGACAAAAAAGCTCTAGAGCTTATCTTCCTCAAACCCAAACGTACTAACCCTCTTTTCAATCAGTCAAAATTTTTCCATACTCTACTCTTAACCTGAATCTTGATAAGGCATTTAAATTCACTTATAACTACAGCCAGCCCAATAAAAGTGAACCTCCAGCACTTTCCTGTACATGAGTCACAGACGCCAATATATTCAAATCCTTTGGCAAGTTTAGGCCCTAAACTTTTAAAAACACAGAGGATTTTTACCACGGCACACAACACTGAATGTTTTATTCTGCTTCCTTCCCACTCATTTAAAACAAACAAACCCCAACGAATTTAAGGACGGGGGGAACCACAGAAATGAGAAATCCCAAAACAAACCACAAGTAGAAGTCCCTCAGGTTCGACAAGGCTGCTCATACCCCCTTCACAAGTTTAAACGCCACCATGATGATAAAACAACTATTCGGCAGGAGACCAGAGGCGCTATTTTATCCCTCCACAACGGCGAGAATGAAAAGTTTCCCCGTCCTTCCTGCCGCCGCGGCCCCCCGAAGCGGGCACCCCCGCCGAGCCCCCCG
>NW_008795250.1:46012-55744 GCF_000699145.1 Aptenodytes forsteri | reverse complement strand
GGCACTGCCTTCTGCTCCCCCGGCTCGGAGCCCCCCGGCCCCCCCTAGCTCCCGGCAGCCCGGTGCTGAACCGCAGTGACTGCTTACCCGTGTTTCTCCTCCTCTTCTACTGCTCAGCCCTGCGGAAGGGCACGCGGTCTTCCTTCCTCACCGGACTTGTATTTTGCTGAGGAAGACTGCAGCTTGGGTTTGCACTTGTCATCTCGGAGTCCCGTCAGTCCTCCAGTACTCCCAGAGGTCAGCCAACGTAAAAAAGGCATTCCTGTCCCGACATTTCTGACGGATCAATGCAAACAAAACCTGGTGTCGATCTTTACAGGCTGAAAAGAAGCAATACAGAGGCCAAGAAAAATTGTCAGTGTTGCATTTAAGTTCCTCTGTAGTTGTTTGTACAACATTTTACCCCCAGAAAAAGCACCACGGAGCGTGAAAGCAGAGTAAAGTGAGTATTTGCTACATTCAGGGATTGAGAGATGCTGCTTCTATTTCTATCACTTCCTGACACTGGAAAATCATCTCTGCACCTTTATTTGTCTCTTTCCATCTTGGTTTTGTCTATAGACTGTTGACAGCTCTTTGGGAACAAGGATCAGCTCTCACATGGCATAAAGAGATTACTGTGATACAAGTGATATTGTTGCAGAGCGTCATTCTTGTTTCCCAACCAGCTTTTAATTAATGCAGTACAAACATGCACACACACCTGGAACAGGGAATTGCCTTTTTTTTTTAATTGATATTTTGTATAAATCTTTAATTCCAGAGAAACTGGCAGCACTTCACAAACTACAAGCTGAATCTTGTCAAGTGGTGAGAACTCTAATCTTGATCCAGAAAAACAGTTATGCACATGCCCAACTCCAAGCATATGGAAGTCTCACTGATCTGTGGGCTTGAAATCTCTTACCCTTCCAGCAAAGAGAGCTGCAAAGAATACAGTTTGCTACAAAAGAAGCCAGGAAGGATTGACACTGGTTAAATACTCTGAATGAAAGATACCAGAAAGTCCACAGAGTTGAAAGACCTGTTTTTTTCAGATATCATTTGAGAGACTCCTATTACACAGTGCGTGCAACTCAGCTTTCCTAGAAGGGCTGAACTGTCTGTTGGCTCAGACTGTACGGCCTGCAACGTGAAGACAGAGTGGATATGACTGTTGTCTGTCGATGCATCAACAGGCAGGGTGAAGACCTTTGAGAGATAAGGGAAGATTTAAGTATAAGGGCAAATTAGCTATAAATAAACAGCAGAAAACTATGACTCTACCTATTAGAAAGGGAGAGCCTGGAAGAGCTTTTCTGTGGGAACACCAGAGATGAAACTAAACAAATCAGACTTTGTCAGGCATTACATGATGCGATGCATGAAACAGCAGAGGAATGAATTTGGTGACTCAGCCCTGTTTTCCTCATACAATAGGATTTTGGCCTAGAACGCCTCACTGCAGCAGATAGGTGGGTAGGCTTAGCAAATTCAAACTGCACCTTTCGTCATACCTTACCGGAACTGCCTCTATCACTGCCTGCCTCTGGTCTTCCATCCTCTTTGTCTTCCCATCTGCCTTCCCTCTCCTCTGCCTCTCCATTGACAGTGACACCCCATTTTTTTTGGCAGCTGCGCAGCTGAGAGGTGCGTATGTGCTGGCTGGGGGGACACCACGCCTGCGCTAGCTGGCAAGCTGGTGGAAGGCATGAGAACCTCTCTCAGGCACCCAATGATCCAAACATCATGGTGTCTCCTGACCATCTGGCAGGCCAAACAAATTGCTTCATCAGCCAAGCGTGTCCTGCAAGCCATATATTGTTTAAGTCTGGTCTAGAACTTTCCCCAGCTCCTTCAGTCTGCCTTTTTGTTGCAGGCTTCAAGAAGCAACACGCAGCTGCACAGCCACCACTCCCGTAAATTCTGTTGCGCTTCTCTGTATTTAGCAGGCATTGTGCAAGCTGCAACGTCGCCTGTGAATTCACTTCTGTGATAAGACCTTGAGAACACATTGGGGCTGCCTTGCTCTCTGGAATACAGAGCTGCTTCAGAGGTGTAAAGAGTTGTTCATCATGTCTGACTCACTCCTCTTTCTTCCTTCAGGGACTTGCCATGGGGCTTTGACATGAATCTCACGTTGGTCACAACATGACTCAGGAAATCCTGAGTCTCTCAAAGACCAAAATGAATGCACACAGGGGAAGACCTGACATCTCTGGGTAATAAAAGAAATTAATCCTGGTAAAGACCCTCAGGAGCACTGTATCAGATTCTAGTAATTACAGATGCTTTTAAGTTCCCTTGATCTATATTGCCTGTAAGCACCGTTTTTTTCTGCCTTTCTTCCTGCATGTACATCTTCAACATCATAGGAACTTCTCTCTATCTATCATACAGCTAGATTTCCTCTTCCAGGGATCTGAACTTTGGCTAAACCTCTCTGTTATGAAGATAACATACCTTCGTAACCTTCTTTGTTTCTTTTCCCTCCCTTTCATTTAAATATAACAAGTGTTCTAAGAGTCCTCAACTGAAACTCTCAGAAAAAACAGCAGATTCCTCATTGTTTCTTGGGTAGAACTGGCAAGAAAACAGGAGGCAAGCAGTTTAGACCAAAATTTTCTCTCCCACTAGCATTTACTGCCAGTCCTGCCTCCAACACATCAGCTAGGCATGTCCCTGGTGAGACAGAAAGCTGGCAGCAAGGGGTCAAGGGAACTGAAGGAAAGATGAGTTCAGGATGAGCCATTAAGAAGGAAATGCACAATGATGCAGGATGGATGGGCTTTGATGAAAGCAAGAGTTGTTAGGGGCTTAAAGAATGGATGTTCCAGAGCACAGATGAATTTCAGTTTAATATTAGTCCTTTTGTTCCTGTGAATGCTTTTTTCAGGTCTGCTGTATTTCCAGCTTTACCCCTGAATGAAGCTCCTGTACGTTCAGCTGAGCGTTTGTGCCTAGCAGAGGATTGATCTGTTTCCCTGAGAATAGTTTATGGTTTTGTTTTTTGACCTCACTTCTCTCATTTACAGCCTAGCCCTTAGAGAAAGGGTCTTTCTGTTTAATTCTGATGTCACTTTCCTGAGAGAAATGGCAGGCACTGAAGAAGGAATTGCCATTTTAGAAATAAGGAAGGCCAAGATCTTTCATAACCCTGAACCTCAGCAGAAGGAGAAAGAAAAGGATGAAGTTAATGAGCTGGGAGGAAGTGTAAATTGGTTTTAGTGAAGGATGATGCAGTTTGATAATAGCTGATCCTGGGGTAGAACAGAAACTTTTTCACAGGTAGCAGCAGAACCTGAGACTAGAAAAGACAAATAATACCTGATAATAATAATACCGTAAAGAGAAGGATAAGGCAGGAACCTTACCTGAAACCTTGGGCAAAGGCAGCAAGATTCAAGACGATCCTGCTTTTCCAAGATACAATCCAAGCTGTCTTGTTCACCAAAGCCAGGCTTTCACGTCAACTTCTGAGCTCACAGCATCAAAGTCATTGCTTCAACAATGAAGTCACTTTCAAAGCATTTCAGAAAAAACATACATCAGTGCATAAAAGCTGACGAAACGGCTGGACAATGCAGTTCCAAGAAGCATGGCATGCAGTGGACATAGGATTGCTTCGTCCCTCAAATACCTATTACACTTTTAAAAGGCTTTAATAGTTAAGGAAGGGCATTTCAAAACCATCCTAGAGCAGCTTTGGACAGATAGTGATACTGTTGCCCAGATGCTCAGGGACAGGGGTCAAGGAGATGTCTGCAAGCACTCAAATACTATGGCCATGAGTTTAACATAAATAAATAAATAAATAAATAAATAAAAATAATGATAATAAAATAGTAGAGAGTAGTTTTCAGTTACAATTCTTCTGAGTCCATCCCTATGGCTGTCAGCAACTGAGTCAAATAGGTCCCTTCTTTAGGGTGTTTTTGCTCAGCCACTGCAGTGTTCGTAATCCTATACAGGAAACAGCAATAATCCTTTGGTGAAGATTTCATTACTGTTTGTGGATTTGTAGTTCTGGCTATATTTATATATATTACTGAACAGTGTCTATTTCAGAACAGTCGAAAGCTGAACAGTGTCTGCAAAGCAAGGTTAATGATATGTTTTTGTTCCATATGAAAGCTCTAGGAATTATTAGCAGAAAGGTGCCACAGGAAAGCAAAGCCATGTTAATCACAGTCTTGCAATGCTGCAGATTAGAATGGGGATTAGAACCCACTGTACAAACACATCAGAAACCAAACTCCTTGCATGTACTTTACAATGCACAGTGAGGGCATATGCCTAGTATTCTCCTTTATGGCTCACAGAGCTTCTTAAAAACAGATGAAAGCACATCTATGAAAGCAATAAGGAACCATGCAGCCATATCTGAGGCATTTAATAAAATAACAGAACAAGCTAGGGAAAAAAGGAAAATGTGATATCATTTTTCCAAATCCAGCTGGGTGAGGGAAGAGGTAGCTGCATAGAGCACTGTTCAGAGCATGATAACACACCTTCCCTGGACTCCCTAGGACTTGCACCCCTTTCTTGGGATCCACACAGAGTCATAAGCCTTATAGGGCTCAGCAAGCTTATCTTCCCTTGCCATCACTGAAGCTTAAAAGGGATGGACAGGAGCAGAGGTCAGATGCCAGGCTCAGTCCTGCTAAATACACTTCTGGCTGGTGGGGGAGGCAGGGAAATGGGCAGATCCCCAGGTCAAGTACTCACAGTGTTGAGAACAATCTTAATCACAGCTGAATATGCAGCTCCTTCATCCCCCCCCCTTTTTTTTTCTTATTTTGATAGGCAGTGAAATAGTTAACTTTGTCTATATTTAAAATATCAGCACAGGGCATCTGAGTTGGCAGGCACCGAGATGAACTGGGCAGGTCAGAGTTATTGTTTCAGATTCTGCAAGCACAGCCAGACATCACCACGTCACTTAGCCTGGAAAATACAAATCAAATGCCACCACACCATCCAGGGCTTCTCATTTACTCTTACTACTTTTTGTAGATAAGTTTAGATTTTGGGGGAAAAAAGCAGTGCCTGTGACAGTACTCTCCGCTTTCAAGCCCTCAACAGAATGTCTGAAGTGCTGCACAAACACTAACCCTACCAGTATCTCACCAAAACAGGCACAGGATACAGCCTCATTTTATATGTTGGGGAAGTCACATACATTTTGGAAAGCAGTGTTTTTGCAGAACCAGGTGTATAGACAGTCTTAGGACCCGACCATGGTCTAGCATTGCAGTAACTCAGCTAACAATTTCTGACACAAACTTGGAAAAGACTTTATCAAAGTTATACAGTGAGCTGGTGCCAGTGCTGGGATTTGTCCTGCTTATGCTGTTTATCGGCGGAACCCAGCTGTCCGAGATGAGGCAAGACACCCGGAGTCTGGGGCCAGTTCTACAGCAGCCCTGTTCACAGCCTTGTTGTAGACTGAAACAGTCACAACTCCACTGTACCTAGCCATGTCCCGTCCCACCCTTGCTTGAAGGGAGCAGGCAAACTACCATTGGAGCTGTCAGAGCCCGTACTTCGGGTGTTGTCTATCCCTCCGTGCTAAGAATGCTCACAGGGGACATGGAGCAGAGGGGTGGTGGAAGGAGGCTCAGGGCCCGCAGTCCCTAGAGAAGCAGCATGAGAGGTGGCACATCTATTTGAGCTGTTGCTGAAGGTTTTATGGGAATCAGATAATCTCAGATCTTAAGTTGCTTCCTAGTGCACATCATAAGCAGTTTTTTCTCACTATCACTACAACAGGACAGGCTATGCTTTGCCAAGATCACACAGTACTCACAGGAATTAAAATATTGGTGAGCTAGATCAGTGATTTTCAATCATTCTCTGATTTGGAGGTCACAGGGGTCCATAGACCACAAGTCAAGATCTACCAAGCTCTGGTATGGGATTTTTTACATACTCTGCCCCTAGTAACTTTTAAATATCAAACACACAAAATTGAGTTTGGTAGATACAGCACTGAAAAAAAGTGGTGAAGTACATCTGGAAAATTAACCCATGTATCTTTATGGGTGAAAGAAGGACAGAAAAGATAAGACTTTTTTTCTTTTAATAATTTTCTGCCAAGATCACGGTTGCAATGTTCTAGGTGCAGTTTTGCCTTTCAAGATGACTTGAAGTATGAAGAGTTGCCTGAGGAAAAAGCCACAGCAAACAGCAGTCTCAGAGAATCAAATGCAAGACCAAACCTCAGAAAAGAATGATCCCAGCAATTACCATTCTGTAAATCTGACTTTTCCTGCTAGAAACAAATTCTAAGCACAAAAAGCCACTAAAACAGATGAAGGATTACAGACTCTCAGTTATTTTTGTCCTGGAGTTTATAAGGAAGGGTACCTCCTATAGATTTACAACATCAGTGAGTAGAAGGGAAGTAGCAGAACCAACATACTTGGCTTTAAACAAATATTTGAAAGACTGAATCGCAAAAGTCTGAATATAACATTAATTCACATCTCTTTTGACATAACAGCACCCACACAGCTGGAGAACTGGCTTAAGAATGGTGAATGAGGAATAAAAATAGCAAATTACTGAGCAGGGAAAGGTACTTAGTGTGTTTAAAATGGATCATGGGAGTGCTGCGTTAGAGCTGATCTCAAGACTTTCATAGTGATCTAGAAGAGACTATCATTGATGAAATTATCAGATGACACAGAGAGGCATTTTGAATAACAGTGAGGACAAGGAAATAATTCCAAGAGGTGCAGAAAAATCAGAAATGGTAAAAAACCCCAACCCCCTGATCTACAAGCCACAAACCTAGTGAATCCTGGTTTCCTATAGATTGCATTTTTATGTCACCATCGCACTGCGTCTCACTTGGTCTCATGCTATAAATCCCCTCACCCTTTCCTAGTTCCTTCCCATGTCTCCACACTGCTTACTTTCCACAGGATTCTCCATATTTCTACCCACATTCACGACCTGTTTTGGTTAGGGAAGACAGAGCAGATGCTGTGGCTGGTTTCAGAATCTATCCTGCCTGGTATCTTCTATTGCATTCTTTACTTCAATCTGTTTATTTAAGAAAACATTTTTATGATAAGATTCCATCTTTTTGTCCAGTATATTCTATGTATGGCAGATGAGCTCTGGTTTGTGGGCAGGGTAAGACCAGGGGTCTTATCAATATCTCCAAAAGGGGGAACACTTTTTCCTCCAGTTAGTCACTGATTTTTAGAAAATTTGTGGAACATAATATTTTACTCTGTTTCTATCAAATTTAAACAGTCTAACAAGTTCAAGAAGCAGTTAAGAGCAAGGTCAGTATAAAGTTAGGTGGTGTTTGCCAGTATCATTGCATAAAGAAAGGAAAGCTCCTTGATAAACACAGGAGGCAAAACTGCACCTAGAACACTGCAACTGTGATCTTGGCAGAAAATTATCAAAAGTCAGAGCAAAGTGTGGGACTTGGAGGACAGATTTCTGAAGTGGGACTTAAAAGGACGAAACACCAGAGCTAGCTTCTCAGATGCAGCCAATGTCCATTAGGATCCTCCTTTACACCCCCCAATCCTAAGTCTGACTTGCACTCACTTTAGCTCCAGGCACAGCACAAAGCAAGCTCAGAACAACACAGCATCTGTGTGACACCTACAAGAATGCAGAGTGTGGCAATATGCTCACCGGGGTGATTTTTTCTCTAGACAAGAGTCTTAACTTGTCCCCTACCTGGCTGAGGAAGATTCATCTGGCTTGAACAACCAGTCTCATACAAACATTTTAACTAAAGGATAGTTAAACAGGGAAACGCTAGCTTCCCACGGGGACAGGAGGAGAGGAACAGGGCTGGAGGGAAGGAGTTAAAGGATCTTTATCATCCTCTCCCTGCATTAGCACATGGTTGTGTTATATAACCAATAGTACAGGTAGTTGCACAGCCCTGCATTTCTGTTCTGGCTCCCAATATCTGTGAGCACTACGTAAAGAGAGGGATTATTTAGCACTGATATACAGAGAAAGCTGCGGATTTAAGCAAGAAAAGTGAAATTAAACAGGGAAGAAGAAAACCCAACCTGAATGTTAGCCCAAAGCTTCCTGCGACCTTGATGTAAGAGACTAGAAATCTCTGAGGAAGCAAGGCTGTAGTGCAGAAGAGCGGCCAAGAGCGGCCACCATGGGGGGACAAGGGTGGCCCAAGGCGGGCACGATGGGGAAGGCCAAGGGAAAAGGCTGTGATTTCACGGTGGCAAGGCAAGCTGGATAAGGTGAGCTGTCAGAAAGATACGTCGATTAGAGACTGCTTAGAAACCTCCTCTGGCCCAGATGTTTCACAGAGCGAAGTCTTGCCAGGCTGGTAACGCAGTTTTAATTTCTGCTGCGCTCCGGACAGCGCACCCAGCCGTGAGGAGGCCGGGTTCGATGAGGATGTCTGCCAGGCCCTGTCAGCAACGCCGGCATTTTTCAGCGAGCACGCAGTACCACCTAGCGCCGAGCGGCAGGAAGAGGGCTGAAGGAAGCGTTCCCCGAAGGGACTTCGGTCCCTGCGGCCCCAGGGCTCCCCCAGGCCAGGCCGCGTCCCTCGGTGCAGCCCGCCCGACTGCACTGGCGCGGGAGGAGGAGCGGGTAGGGGGCGGGTACAGGCCCCCCGAGGCTGGCGGTTTTAATAGTTTGCGTGCTCGAGAGGAGGAAGAAAGCCCCTGTAAGGTCGACAACCCTGAAGATAAAAGAAGAGATACCGGTAAAAGAAGGCAGTGGCCCTTTTCTGTGCTCTGAAATTGTTTTCAATCCTATTTTATCCATTGCCTACAATGGACTGCAGGGAACACACAGAAACTGTGTGAGTTCTTAGATTCAGATGAGCTATCTCAAAACGGAACATGAGCCCCGTAAGTGTAAGAGAGAAAAACGGTTTACTGTCCCCTTTCCTGTCTCATTCTCAGCTTCTTGACAGCTGACCTGGGCTTAAATTAACTAAATTTATACAGTAGTATTAACCCAAGCAACTAATCTGGGGAACTATCCCTCTGGGTGGCCCTTGGCCTTGTGAGCGAATATGGCTGACTATAAATTCTTAGCCATTCTTCACGTCAATCATGCTATTTAATAAAATGTTTCTACAGATGAGAGTCTGTCTTTTTGTCCAGGTACTCTAGAATCGGCAAAATCAACAGCATACTCATTGGTTTATCTTTACAGTTATACAAAGGCTTATACCTTCCTCTCTAGGCAAGGAGATAGCCAGTAACATTTTCAAACTCTTTTTCCATTCACAAAATTTTAACTTTTTACAAGAAGAGCTTTTAGAAACACACAGTGATTTACCAGCTGGTAGAGCTCAGTAAATAGCAGGAAGATTTGTCCACAAGCATTCTCTGAATTGGAAGTGAATCGTGACTCAGCCACATTTATTAACCTTCTGCTTTCATTTCCACAAGAGCTTATGCCTTTAGGATCTTACTGTTTTTCTGCTGGCAGAAAGTATCATGAATGCACTGAATTCACTGTGGAGTTACTACCACCTTCATCTATTGAAGATCTGCAGAACAGGTCTCCTTGGCATAAATACAGACTAGACGTGAATGTATGACTTTCTAGAACAGCTGTAACAGGGTAGGTCCAGTTATCAACTGCTGAGATTAGTCAAAGCATTAACTTTTAATGGATGTGGTGTTGCTGAATTCATGCTTCTCACTGTTTTGTTACCCCAATTGGCCAGCCAGAGCAGTAGCAACAACTCCATACAACTCATGGGACCAATAAATACAAATTATACAC
>NW_008795250.1:4672-43655 GCF_000699145.1 Aptenodytes forsteri | reverse complement strand
GGGGGCGGGTACAGGCCCCCCGAGGCTGGCGGTTTTAATAGTTTGCGTGCTCGAGAGGAGGAAGAAAGCCCCTGTAAGGTCGACAACCCTGAAGATAAAAGAAGAGATACCGGTAAAAGAAGGCAGTGGCCCTTTTCTGTGCTCTGAAATTGTTTTCAATCCTATTTTATCCATTGCCTACAATGGACTGCAGGGAACACACAGAAACTGTGTGAGTTCTTAGATTCAGATGAGCTATCTCAAAACGGAACATGAGCCCCGTAAGTGTAAGAGAGAAAAACGGTTTACTGTCCCCTTTCCTGTCTCATTCTCAGCTTCTTGACAGCTGACCTGGGCTTAAATTAACTAAATTTATACAGTAGTATTAACCCAAGCAACTAATCTGGGGAACTATCCCTCTGGGTGGCCCTTGGCCTTGTGAGCGAATATGGCTGACTATAAATTCTTAGCCATTCTTCACGTCAATCATGCTATTTAATAAAATGTTTCTACAGATGAGAGTCTGTCTTTTTGTCCAGGTACTCTAGAATCGGCAAAATCAACAGCATACTCATTGGTTTATCTTTACAGTTATAAGTAACTATACAGTTACAAAGGCTTATACCTTCCTCTCTAGGCAAGGAGATAGCCAGTAACATTTTCAAACTCTTTTTCCATTCACAAAATTTTAACTTTTTACAAGAAGAGCTTTTAGAAACACACAGTGATTTACCAGCTGGTAGAGCTCAGTAAATAGCAGGAAGATTTGTCCACAAGCATTCTCTGAATTGGAAGTGAATCGTGACTCAGCCACATTTATTAACCTTCTGCTTTCATTTCCACAAGAGCTTATGCCTTTAGGATCTTACTGTTTTTCTGCTGGCAGAAAGTATCATGAATGCACTGAATTCACTGTGGAGTTACTACCACCTTCATCTATTGAAGATCTGCAGAACAGGTCTCCTTGGCATAAATACAGACTAGACGTGAATGTATGACTTTCTAGAACAGCTGTAACAGGGTAGGTCCAGTTATCAACTGCTGAGATTAGTCAAAGCATTAACTTTTAATGGATGTGGTGTTGCTGAATTCATGCTTCTCACTGTTTTGTTACCCCAATTGGCCAGCCAGAGCAGTAGCAACAACTCCATACAACTCATGGGACCAATAAATACGAATTATACACCAGGAATATATAGACAAAACCACCTGTCTAACTCTGATGAACAGCCCATTGAGCTGCAGTGGAAGCCTGCCCATCAAGTCCAGCGAGCTTTGAATGAGGCCCTATCTGAAGGGCAACATTTAGTCACTGAAGGGGTACTCCGAGTATTTTGTTTGTAGTATGATCTGGGGAACAAAAGACTATAGTTAATGTAAATGAGTAAAATATTACATGTTATCTCTCACATGTATTTGCAACAGGAATTTAATATTCAACATTGACACCTATGAACCCAACTAAAAGATGTTTTAAAAACCCCAGATCTTTGAACTAAAATACATGTAGGGTTTTCTTAATTTGACTCCAGTTTTTGTTCGTTTTCCTGGAGATATAAAGATATTTTCATACTTTTCTCAGCCACTTTGAGTGCTAAAAACATACCTTAAAATGAAAACAGCAGTTCTTAAATACTCAATCCAGAAACTGAGTCTTTAAAGAAAAATACAAAATACCATGTGAGCAGCTATATTAAAATAGTTATTTAATTTGGGAGCATGAATGCTTATGTTAGACTGAAATTATGATCAAACTTCTGTATTTTCTAGAGTCGTTAAAAAAAAATTACTCTCTTCATACAGTCAATAGAATTAAAGGATGTCCAGTGTTCTAAGTACTGGAAGGAATTATGAAAAGCATTATTCTAATGCTTTTTCAGGTTGCAGAAGCAGAGACAGTGATGTGATCTAACCAAGCATTCAATTTCCAACATATTCTCTTAAAAAACTTCTGTTTGGACTCTCTTTAGACCATTCCTGTATGGTCATTTTGATGACTGTGAAACATGCATGCCGTTTTGGCTTAACTAAAGCAACCAGAAGGTTTTACTGGGCCACATCACTCTCATCTAGGAAAAAGTTAAAGTGGTAGGCTTTGTTCTAGGCACACAAGCAGTGCCATAGAAATAATTGGGATTTAAGCACATACTTAATATTAAAAGCAAATGCTCAACTGTTTTGCTGGATCAAGAGTTGTAAGTCTTAGTGATGCCATGGTTTCTATGACAACTAAGTGTGATATCACATGAAGGATTATGATTTAAAGGAACACTGTTACATCTGGCCTCTTCAACTGACGTGGTCCTAGTTTATCCTGTACGTACCTTGTGTATGGATCTGCTTGTCTTTGTGGAATCACTGAGCCCATGACCAGAAAGGGAAGGCCTCAGCAGACCAGGCCGAAAGCGAGTGAAGGACACTGCTCCCCTCTCTATTCCTGCAGATTCCAAGGAGAAAAAATAAATTCAGACTCAGGGCTGCACTATCCTTTCAGGCATAGCTGCAGCCCAGGAACTTACTGATAGCTGACGGATACCGCAGCTGCACTGCAAGAAACCAAGAGCCAGGTAGAGAGTGGCAGCGCAGGTGCTGTGAGCCCAGGCTCCCTCCCTTCAGATCCCTCACAGCCCTGGCACTGTTCCCTACGGCCACAACCTGTCCTATGGCGTTGGCTCCACATCCTGTTGAAGACTTGAGTGCCTGTGAAATTGCTAACAAAACTCTAGTGCAAGCAGGACCCACACCTCCACAGTCTCCTTCCTCCATCCCAGCAGTGATCTCTGCTGCATCGCTACTCCTCTCAGCCCTGAAGGCTGCAGAAACTCCACTCCACCCTTGCTTTCTGATTAACTCATTCTCCATTTGGCTCAGCTGCGAGCATGTTTGATCTCTTGGAGATGTCCTCCAGCTAGGCTCCATGGTCCTCAGCGATGTCTAGCACCGTAACCAGAAAGGTATTTTCATCCCTTGGGAGCAGGTGCCAACAGCAAATACATACTACTTAGTACTAAAAGCTACCCCAGACTAGCTAGTTTGGAACAGGGTAGGAAATACCCAAGAAGAAGTAAACTCTCTCACTGTCCTTGGTGTAATAACAGCAGCCTGCTTTTTAACTGAGAACTATTAAACCCACACCTGCAGACCTCCAGCAGCCGGATGGCTGCAGCACATTCTCAGCTGCTCATATGCTGTTGCCTACACTTACCTCAGCTAGTTGCAGCCATTTTGGGCAGGAATATTGTCTCCTCTGTCTCACTGTCTCATTTTCAGAGAGCAGTCTGGCTCTCGGGCTGCTATGCATTCAGGACACACTGATTCACCTGCCACTTTTACAGGCAAATGAGACCCAGTGTTGCAAATTTGTTTAATGGCCCTTTTAAGTACATGGCTGGCTTTACAGCAAACAGCTCCCTTTAGATTAGGATAAACGCTTTACCAAGGAGATTAGTGCCACTGCACTTGTGAAGTCATGATATTCCTTACAAATAAAATCAGTGACTATAAATAGCCAGCACATCTTCCATCCTATGAGATTATGAGTTTCTTCCTTGCAAAACAGATGAGCTCACTGAGAGATAATTTTGTGATGGCCAGATAGCTTCAACATAAGATTGAGCCCATCATCATTAGTCCAATTAAAGCTCCTTTTTATACCAGTAAAATAACTGATGCGCTGATAAACTGCCTCAGTTCATTGTTACTGCAATATCCACAGCTGCTCTGAACACATCCATGTAATCAATATGGCCCACTAAAAGGTTTCTAAATGAGTTAACTCTTCCAGGAACCAGCCAGATTTCTGAGGGACTGGTTGCTTATAAAATCTCATGCTTTTTGTTCTGTGTTTCTTTTATTTACAGAGGCATTAAGTCCAATCAGGAGCTGATCACACACACTTGAGCAGAGCACAATATGAATGTCGCATGCTATTATTGTAATAGAAGTTGAGCGAGGGAACCTGGCCTTGAGGCTACTTTTCCCATGTAAAAAAATACTTAACCTAACCTGCATCATTCTGACAGAACTAGGTTAGGGAGTGACTGTATGTGCAGTTACATTGGCAGAGCACAACGTACCATGAGGGATGGGAGAAGGGTAGCCAAAGACAGTAGGCTCTTACTCCAGTTCAGCAGCAGCCAGAACAGCATCTCCCAGAATAGCCTCAGTAACATGATCAAAAGGGCCTATTTTGCCACCATGCGAAGCTGCAGACCGTCACTGAACACTAACTGGGTCTCTAGTGTCCCTGTTCATTTTCGGTGGTGTTGCCCCCACCCACTCTGCTGCAGGTGAAAACAACAGTGCAGCTCTGAGGGCAGCAGAGAACTGCATTCTTCTTTAAAGGGTGTGGCTGTAGCTACAGTCATCAGGTTCCTGCCCTGTTTTCTGGGAAGATTAGAAACATTCCCAGGAGCCACACAAAATCTCTCTGAATGCCCAACTTTACTGCACGTCCAGGAGAAACAAATCTCTCAGGTCAGCCTCTCCCTGCCCTGCTTCAGGGGAAAGATTGGGTGGAAGACAAGCGTGCACACATTTCTCAGGGGGTTTAGAGCTTTTGTTGTTGGCTGCAATTAAAAACCCCAACTAAAACTGCAAAGCCTTTTAAAAGCTTTGTTAACCTTCTATGAGGCAAATGCTTGAACTTCAGACTTACTCATCCACAAATCTCCTTTCTGAATCCAACACTTTGATTTCATGTATTTGCTGCATTCTGGAGATGCAGGTTTTCTAGCAGCTGCAGATACGCATGCAAAAGCAATCACTCCTACCTGATGCCTACAACATTACCCGAGAACTTCACAGCCCAAAATGCAACTGCTGAGTCTCCTCTGAAAATTAACTCCAGGCAGCCACATACCAAGCAATAATGCTGGGTGCTGTATATGCGTTAGAGGAGCTAGAGAGAGATAATTTTTCACACTTAAAAGTAGTCATCACATGTTGATAGCCTATTATGGGGGCTAGGCAGTGAATTCTTCCTGACCTAAACGGAGCTTTTCACCTGTTCATTGCTATCTGCTGCTGACGTTGCCACTAGAAATGCAAAAAGGCAACTCTGTTTTCCATGCTGGAACACAGTCCTTTAATGAGTTCATTTTGAATTGTGCCTCAAAGACCAGACAAAGATGGTATTAGGATGCATAGCTTTCAGTAACTTGTCAAAATCCTTTTGGGAGACAAAATAGCATACATTTTTTGAGGGGTTCCCATCTGTCTGAATTTCTAATTTGTTTTTTGCAGCTAGGACCGCTCAGATGGGATTTAGCTGAGAATGCATATCCTGAAGCTGGGTTTCTGAAGTTTTCTTCACACCAGGATAGTACCTGCATAACAAAATTCATAAGCTGCAGAGCTGCAGCTCAGGCCCAATGTCTCTTCTGCCTTCTTCAGATAAGGAGGATCACCCAGACCCCGATCCCAGAGACAGAGTGCTCCTGAATGGACCCTGCAGCAGTTCCTCAGTGCCAGGTACAGCTGCAGGGGAGCAGCTGGTGACAGGGATACAGCACTGAGCTTTGTGGCCTGGCTCAGACTGGTTGATGCCTCTGGCCACCTTAGCACTCCACCAACCCTGTTGGTCTTGGTACAGCTCAAAGAGACCCTGTACCTATTACAGACCCAGCTCTCAGCTGGCCCAGGTGGTCAGCACCAGGTTTGGTTGGTCTGTTTGTTTTTAAATCCCTTTGGAGGTTGCTTACAAAGGCTTTGCGGTCCATGAGAAGCATGAGGTCCGCTTTGAAAGGGTGGTGTCCCCAGAGGCAGTGAATTCTACATTGCTTCAGTTGTAGAACTCTGCCTTACAGTCCCCATCCAGGGAAGTGAGCCAAAGATAGCTACATCTTCCAAATAAAGACTTTGTGGAGGCTGCATCACCCCCGATGTTTTGAAATTTCCAGTGTACCACATCAGTCACGGTGAAGTGAAAAGCAGCGTTTAAACTCAACCTTTCATCAAGAAGTAGAACCTCATCTGTGATGGGGGTAGCATCTTCTTGTTTCAAAAATCACACATCTGTCAGAATCCTTTTGGCTCCTATTACAACATATATTGCCTAAAAATAATAGCTTGTTTCCTGTTGTTTCAGTTAGTTTGCTCTGTGTGCCTGGCAGCATCTTGTAGAGTTTCACTGTTTCCCCAAGACTGTCAATCAGTTTCCCCTGTTGTTTGTGTGGGTTTTTCACACACCACACAGAAGAGGAAAACATTAAAAAAAAAAAAAGGAAAATATGATTATAATCCACTTAAAGCAGCCGGGGGCAGGGGGATGTGTATACCAAAGATCTCGTCTAACTTTTTTTAAGAAGTTATGCATTTCAAATTTACTATCCCTATCTAGCTGTAGAAGACATAGTTTCTTTCTGTAACAAAAGATAAGAGCACAAGTTCTCAGACTATCACTGTCTGTGGCAATTTCAAAATCAGCTGAGGAAACACAATTTTATCTCTGTTGATCAAATGATGCATGAATACATTGATTAAATGAGCATAAAAAGTCAGTGATCAAAATAACTTCTGCTTACTACTTACTTACATTTTTAGAAACACAAAGTTGGGTAACGTTATTCTTTTTAGGATGGGAAAAAAAGCGTATAGTTATCAAGACAAGAAATCCACAACTTTTGGGTCGTCTTCTCTCAGTAATCGGTAATTAGCTCTACTAATTACAGATCTTTAGTTCTACTTTTGCTGGTTTAATCAGTTGTGGGCTCACTACTTCTCAGTCCCCAAAGGTAAGATCTGCACCCCTCCAAAGAGGGGCACCTACTTTCAACTTTTCTCTCCCAGCAGCTCACGATGCTCCTCTAGAAACCAGTCTAATCCAACCGGCTGCATCTGAGATCTGAGTCACGGGAAGCTACGTAGCACTTCAGTGTGAGCAATTATGGAGAAATTACCTTGTTAAACTCCTTGGTGCTAATATTTGTCACCGTTTACAGAAAAGCCTGCCTCAAGAAAGAGACTATCCAGCACATGTAGAGTTTCTATCTAGATGGGGATGGAGCTCGTAGTATTTTCTGTGACTTTTCTATCTGTGAGCAGACTTGATGTTTAACACAAACAGCTTTCTTCAACACACTAACTCATAAGCAAGTGCCACCTGCATCACGTGTTTGCTGTTCATCATAAGCCAGGAGAAAGCAACAGGAACAAAAAGGAAAAAGCATGGTAATGCTTTCACCAAACAAGGACATCTCATCATCTTGATTCACCTCCTGTGGGCAGCAGACCAGGGAAGGGTTAGGGGGAGGATCTCTCAGACCCAGGTATAGTTAATCCCAAAGAGCTGACCAGAAGATGGCGAGAGAGGAACAGTTTTCAAAGAAAATCACCGGCTGTGGCCTGCTGACTGCAGCCGAGTCAGCCATAGTGGGACCCTGTCTCCCAGCCACTCAGTAGCTCCCAGGGGGCTGAAGCTGGCCTTGAAAGCAGGGGATGTGCCCATTCAGTGGAAGACACGGGTGACTAGTGGATTTAGCTGGTTAATTAAAGGGATATTTTTGTTCTCCAAATCCAGTTTCCTCTGGAAATTTGACATGTTCTGAAAATCTGTAAAACATGAGTACAAAAAGGAAATAATGTCTGAAAAATCTTTTGGGGGAGGAGGGGAGAAAATAGTTCTTAATAGTCTTAAAACATCATGGTTGGTTCTCAGAAAGCTGTGCAAGCACTACACTCTTTGGCAGCTATCTCCACACAAGAAGTCAGTGACAATCAAGTAAACCTGGAGCGTTCTTATTAAATCACTGCAGCTGCTATGGGTCAGTATTCATCCAGAGGAGACCAAAAATCTGGACCTTCAAAGATAATTCTTTATGGGTTGCTATAGAAGGGTTCTTTTCTTCTCCTACCAAGCTGATGTGTTAGTTCAGGTAATACATCTTTGCTTGAACTTTATAGTTCAGTTCAATTCAAGAGTACTATTTCTAGAGAACTGCTTCTATTAATTTAAATCACACCAATTTTCCTGTTCAACATCTTGGGAAAACCACATGGTATTTCCAGTATGGGATTAAAGGTCCCTTATCATTTCACTCTACTTTAAAATCTACAACATGCTTTATATTCTGAAAAAGCATCTAGAAATTTTTTTTCCTGAGGTTCATACAGCCTTCATCTGTTTGCCAATATTTGTTTTAGCTCAGACTTATGTGGACCAGGGAATTAATTTTGTATGATAGCCACACAGAGTTGTGGTGAAGAGCTTTACCATCTGAGTGCAGCACAGGGGACAGTGTGACGTACAGCTTCCAGTGCAGATCCGTTGGCAATGGTTACAATTTAATGTTGTAAAAGGAAAATATGTTCACATTAATGTTCCAAAGCTAATCTATTCCATTTGACTAAACTGCCATGTTTTCACAAGGGAAAAACCTCACAGTTTGGAGAAGCAGCAACACTCTGTAATTATCCATGACTTCTTCCCTCTTTTAATATTCCGTTTATTTCACTTTTCCCAACCCATTTTCAACTAGTAATCCTGGAAACTGTTCAAACCTGTCCTGATCAACCCTATGTCCCTATCTTATATATGCTAATATATTAAATGCTCAAAATAAAAAGGGCTTTATAGGAATGCTCTACGTTATCTGTTAAACTGGGATCTTCAATATCACCTACTTCAGTTAGTTACTCAACCTCCAGTGGCAATTCTACTCCTTCTGGGCCCTTTATCCATCCATAGAGATCCAAATGGCCTCAGTGTTAGTCACAGCCCAGACCCTTGTACTCAGTGTCACTTGGTTGTACACGTAAACACTGGGGGCCATACAGGTGAAAGGGTGCCCAGCTCTATGGAGGAACAAATCCAACAACCACTGGAAGCTCCCTCCTCTGCACTGGCTGCACTGGATTATCTCAACCTATCTGACACTTTGGGATGATGATTCCTGATTGCATGTCCTGGAAGGTCCTGCTCTCACTAGCTTCATGAGGGTAGCTTTGGGTCTCTTGCAAGCTAGGCAGAGCCACTTAGCTTCAGAAGGAGATTATATGACAATAATTATATGACAGTGGTACAGACTATGTTTTCCTCTGTACATAAGATGTTGGCTTTGGTACCTGGGATCCATCTGTCACACTCATAATCAAGCCAACTGCTTGGCAGACTGCTACAAGGCTCTTCGCATTTGTTTGATATTAACCTTTTACATTACTGATTTAGCTGTCAATTGACTACTGCCTCTTTTGCAGAATGTGGTAAGAAATGTTTGGAAAACACCCTGCCAATGACCTAACTATGTACCATTCCAAATGTTTTTTGGCAGTACTACCTTACATAAACAGGCTGCAAATATCCCTGTCTTCCTCTGCAAGGAAACTCTTCTAACAGACGTGTATTTATAGCACAGGGCCCCTAAATGGCAAAGATGAGATGGGAGACTCATGCTAAAGACTTTTCAATCACACACTAGCAAACAGTTAAAAAAGAACCTCTCTGAACACACAAGGTAGGTAATCAGCGGGAGAGAAAAGCACATGACCATCTGTGAGCTACAGAGGAGGAACAGACACCCAGAAGAAAGACTGAAAACAGTCTCCAGGTAAGTTCTCTGGGGAGGTTCAAAACTCCATCCATATCAGCGCCTTTAAAACACAGGCTCAGAGTCTCTCAGCGGCTCACCACAATCAACCTGTGGTTCTTCTTGGCCGGTTCTTAGTCATGAGGTTTCTCCCCCTCTGGCTCTGATTTTGCTGCTCAGTGGTTAAGATTAATACTTCATAGCTGTGTTGGCCACCAGCCATTTCCCATGCCATCCTCTCCTGGCACTCTCCTCAACAAACCTTGAAATTATTGTAAAGCAGGGGTGGGAGACAATCCTGCATAGCCTCAGCTGTGGGGGTTTTTTATTGTCTGCACAGAAAAGGCAGGAGGGACAGAGTTTCATGGTTTGCAAGGCTCACTAAAGCATGCAGCGTGCCTCAGGGAGACAGCTGGCTATGCCTCCACTGATTTTCGCCCTTTGACAGCTCCCCTCCTGTAAGTCATGCAGAGAAACAGCTGGCTGAGAGGCAGCTATGAATACTTGACACGGGGAGCAAACACTGAGGCATGCTGAATAGCACCTGCCCCTAAGAAGTTCAGAAAAACGAAAGCACAAATGCACCCTCCAGCAGAGCAAACACAAGTTCCAGCGACCTGAGAACTAATACAATATACTGACGCTGCAGTCAAAATTCTCTAGTATAGCTGATAATCTCTTCAGTTATTTGAGTGTGAAAGTATTCAATTTCCTTACAAACAGGAGGTGATTTCAACTCCACCTATTCCCTGTTTAGCACCTCTTTACCACAAGAGTGCATCCTTGCAGTTTGCACTGGGCACATCCCCTCTTACTGCAGTATCAAGGTAACAATGCCTTAAATCCAGAGTTGTCTTGCGCCAACTGCCTTTATCACAGCCTTTGATAAGTACTTAGTTGCAAATGCCTAGTTTGATATTCGATCTGGTTTATAGCACACCAAATCAATGGGATGGTAACAAAATGCCTTTTAACTAGATTTAAGATAGGTATTGTGTCTTAGTGCACTAACAAAACACTGCTGACTATCTAGAAAAACTGTCTCCAAAGCAATATTGTAGTTCTTTCTGGCCAACTTTCTTTGGTTTCCTTACCATAGTACCCTTTCCCCAATCATGCTAACAACAAAAGAAAAACCACCCTGGTAGTTTAACTCACAATTCCTTACCAGGTGCTGGCTATGTCTTAGTCAATATTGTGAAAAAGTTATTTTGTAAATTAATCTTTTCAGCAGATGATCTCAAAGCATGTCTCTAGGTGTAGGAACCTAGGTGAATATAAATAACACAATATCTGAAGTATGAACGTGATATTATGCAAACTCTCATAAAACCAAGACTTTGAGCCTCGTGTGTAAACTGAGCAAAGGGAAAGCTGATAGAAATAGAAACCTCCTCAGGTTCCCCCTGCTGAAAGCAGCTGTTTCATCTTTTTGTGGATTTTGCCTTTCCCAGCTGTGCTTGTTCACTCCTGCTCTGGCCCTGCATAGCTGGGTACAGCGCCGGGAACCTAAAGAGAATGATGATCCAAGTGTTTCCTACTTTGGTCAAAGAACATTCTTGCTGAGACCCTATCAATTAATAGGAGCAGCATGGCTGATCCCCAGACAGGCTATTTCATTGCCACAGGCATCTTTCTGGAACTTTAATGCTGCCTTCCCAGAAACCACTCCCTCTGGGAATGATCTTGTACTTTACAGAAGTAGATGCATCACTGCTGGTATTTCCACAATTTCTCAATCACTGCTACCCTTGAAAGAAGCCAGTACAAACCCCTAGTAATCCCATTTAAGACACAAAGGCTCTATAGATTATACACTTATTCCTGGTAATTTTTCATGGGCTGAGAAACGTTTGCACTGTTTTGATTTACAGCCACGCAGCACTGTTCGACTATTTGTAAGGCCTGACTACCTGATACTTGGGAGACTGTCTGGTCTAGAAGATGTACCAAAGAGACGGGGACCCAGACAGCTGGGTCATTTTCCCAGCTTTGTCACAGGCCCTGCATGTGGGACCTTGCACCAGCCACATGAGGTCAAACAAGTCACACATCCTGCTGGTGCCTCCGTTTCATTTTCATCTGTCATCTGTCTCATTTATTTAGATTGCCAGCTCTGCAGAACAAGGGCTTCTTCTTACAATAAATACATTCCAGATCACAGGTGTGCTTTCTAGACACAACTGCAGTACAATAGAAAATATGAAAGCAGAGGTGAGCGATTCTGCAAGACGGTCCACGGCATTAGGCTGGTGAGGCCCTAGAAGTACTGCCAGAAGGACACGTGAAGGGCAGAATTCATGACAAGTAAGATTGCTTATCTGAATGTCTAAAAGCAAATGAGAGAGCACATTACAGTCATCAAATTTACTTGAGAAGAGGCAGACAACTAATGTGACACACAGCGCTGTGGATAAAGGACAGACAATGTAGTCACTAAAATGATCTAACCAATAAATACTAGAGGCTGATCTAGGGAACGATTCAGTTTCCCAATGACCTCAAAGGATTTTTGTTTTCAACTTCTTAAAAAGGAAGGAAGGAAAATTTCTCGCAGAAGAAAGGAGGATTAAACAGGGAGATAGCTTATCAATGCCTTTGGTTAAGTGGATATATGTCAGAGAAAAATACTTATTGTGATGAGGGGAAGTTATAAATATGGAGCAGTCTGGGATGTGAAAACAGAGGCAGAATGTTGGTGCGAAGTGATGGCATTCTTCCTAGGAAGCAGACAATCAATAGCTTCTGGATAAAAAAGGAAAATAGGGCAACAGAGAACGGCACTTTAAAAAAAAAACAACCACACAAACAAACTCCAAAACCCTCTCGTAGGCTGCAGAGGCTAATACTGGGAAATATGAACAAGAGTCTGATCCCAAAACAGGTAGATATAAATATATCCTAAATCTCACGCAAGTAGCTGATTAGTAACAGCCCTGGACAGGCAGGGGCTAGTCACCAGAAAGGAAAGTTAGACCTGACTATAGGCTGGCCCTGGGATGGAGTAGGGCAGCAAGCCCTAGGCAGGCCAGGAAAGGCCCAGGTGCAGTAGGTTTAATGACTTTTTGAACTGAACATCTCAGTTCAAAAACTACGAAACTGTGACCTTTCACTCTTCAGCTGCCAGATTCTCCATCAGTGAATGGAGCCAGTGGAGGATGATGAGGTAGTTTAAGTTTAGAGTAGTCCAATCATCGACAGGAGGATTTAGTGCATCTCAGCAATTAAGATACAGCTGCTACAGCTGTACCTGCCAGTTACTGGGTTTGGACTTTTAGGAATTTTCTTCCACTTTAAAAGCTTTCTGTACTAGAAAAGAACAAAATACCTGCCAAGACCTCAGAGACCCTCCCACCATGGGTTCATTAAGTGCAGCCCTAATATGTGTTCAAGCAACACCCCTGGAACGAGGGGCATGGTATCTGGCATTTTTTTCCCTGAACAGTTTGGTGGGTTTTTTTCTCTCGCTTGGGTTTATTCAGTCCTTGGTTCTACTTCCTTCTGTATTTCTCTGTTCTCTTTTCTCCTGCCCTGTTCCACCATTCCCTTCTACAGTCTTAGCTATGGTATTATCGCAAAAAGGAGAAATGTGGTATGAATGTTAATCAATGCATGTCAATGACTCAGAAGTCATTAATATAACTCAGCCTAACCTCACTACGCAGTGCTGTGCACCACTTGCTGAACAGCCACATACTCCTAAATACTGCTTTTCTATTACACAGTAAAAGAACAGGCTATCTCCTGAATTTGGCACTCTCTGCAGTTTTACTGTTTACTGCAGAATAATCTCTGAGAAGTACTTATTTACACAGCAACTTCAACAAGCTAGAAAAATGCCAAAGCACCTCTAGAAGAAATAGTGTCATGCAGTTCTTTGCCTGTTCTGAGTCTGGTCTCTCAGTGCTATGACGTTACAAATATTAGACTAACTTATTATTCTTTACTTTTATCTCACATCACTAGCAAATCTTTTATATCTGAAGCCAAAGTTAATCCAGAACAACTTCTGGCTGTAAGTCCAAATAAGCACTCTCAAAACGGAGAGGAAAGTTTGCAACAACATTAAAGTTGATCCCTTTGTTTTAAAGAAAACTTCCCTACTACAAGAAAACACAAAGCAGCATGGTTATGTTCTCCCAGCATATTACCAGGCGTTTCTTACCATCACTTTTCAAGAATTTCAGGTGATAGGTCAAATCCTGCTTTCAGGCATATGTGATTAGCTGTGGATCAAATTCATCACAGGTGAAAACACAGCTATGACAATCATGTCAATGGGCCTGTGCTTAAATCTGTATTTAGAAGTCCAAACATAGGCAAAATTGCTTGCAAAATACTGCCTTAGCTTTCCTATACTTCTAATAAGCTGAAGTATAGTCTGCCAAGCTACTTTCCACAATTTCTGGCTGAATCACTTGTAAAGTACATATATATTTCCCAGTCTACAGTGCTCTCCCTGTGGGAGAAAACGGCATCCAAACAGGAAAACAGGTTTCATCTTTCTCACTATCCTCTTCTCTGCTCCAGACATATCTGAGAAGGGGTTGACCAATTCCACTCACCTTCTGCAATATTGCTTGATGGTTGGTACTTGCATCAAAATCTCATTCAAGCCTGCCTCCAAGGAGCTGAGGACCTGCATTTGTTCACCATGCTCATTTGTGAGCAAAGACAGACACCCTGAAACAGGCAAGCAAAGGACACTGGTGCATGAGAGAGGGACCACTGCAACCTGTTCCTTGGTCTTGGCATCCTGCAACACCATTCTGTTGCTACAACAAAATTTGGTTTTATACACGCTGCTAAGAAGCTTTGAGCTGCCCCTAACACTGGACAGTGGAACCGGCATGGACTTTGACAGTGACGTTACCAGTGGAAATGTCACCTGGAAATGGCTCCTAGTTTTCTAAATGTCGGTGCTGGGGAAGGAAACCAAGGACTTCACTTTTGACTATTTTGGGCCAGGTCAAATGAACAGAATGAAGGGAAAAAGCATCAGGTTTTTGCCAGTGCCACTACTGGTCCACATGTAGCAGCTGGGTATCTGGGTCAGTGATTCAAGGGGCTTTCCCTTGGCAGAATGGCTCTGTCCCAGCACTTTCCCGGGCTTTTGCACAGGGGGAACCCTTTGGCACCTACTGGCAGCAGCTCTGAAAAACAGGTCTGGAGAGCTTCATGTCACCTTCCTGCTTCCCTGGTTTCTAGGAGAGCCAAGGAAGACAAATAACTTGTGGATCCAGGTCCTCCATTGCCACACAACACAGAAGGACAGAATTTGTCCTCCTTGCCTAGGCTACCTCTACCAGTAATTGCTGTTGATATCTTTTATATCCAGGTGGATGAGGACTGACCAGGCAGCAGTCTAGCTGTTTTTTTCTTGCAATCCAGGTTTAAGAGACTGCCTCTGCCCAGTCCTCCTCTGGCCCCTACAGCAGGTGGTTAAAACAGACAGCAAGCAACGAGTCATACCACTAACAGCAGAAGAATTGTATTCATTATTTACCAGTCTCTGGGGTCTCTGTGCTGCTTGGAGGCAGCCTACATCTCCTATCAATCATTTAACGCATTCCAGTTCAGTGCAGTTACATACGCTCAGAGCATGGATCTCGTCCGGAAGAATCTCTCACTTAGTGCTCTTTCTGTGCAGCCTTCTCCCAAGTTTCATGTACCTTCCCCAACCTCATAACTTCTTGGCAATGGTTCAGCTCTTTTTCACTTTAAAAATTTATTTAGTGTTCACGAAAGGTGCCAGACTGCCAGCACTCAAAACTGCAGCCTGATGTTTGCCCACAGAGCAGGTACTGCCCAAGCAACAGGAGATTATGTTGTGTGACACTGACCTGATGATGCTTCTCAGCCCTTTTTACGAGGTGCAGTCTTTAGAGATCAGATAGTTACATTTACAGCCTAATTCATTTCTCACCTTTTAGCTGAGAACATGCTAGCTCCAGCCATACAGAGTTGGACTAAATATCCCTCTGGCCCTAGTATCCTGCCTCTCAGTGTGACCAAGCTAGATGCACAGGGAAGAAAGCAAGATGGAAAGTACTAGCCCCAAATACCCTTCTACAGATTGCAGCTCAGAGACTTCCTGGTTTCGAGGTATTTGGTGGTGCCCAGATAGTATGAATGTCTCTTCCACAAATTTGTTCATGGAAATCTTCGGCATCTGCAATCCTACGGCGGTGATTCCACAGCTTATCTACATGTTGCAATAACCCTCATATTCTTTTCTGTGTTTTGAACCTCCCATGTGCTGCTAGACCAGAGAAGATACTGATTCTTGTTGCCTCATCTGCCGTTGACCTACCACAAGCTACAGGACAAAATACAGCATCTCTGCAACTCTGCTTTACCTGGTACAGCAGAGGGGTAAAAACAAGTAGGCTTCTCTAAGAGATGTCCAGACATCTCTAGATGAAGAGCTCTGTAACATGTATTGTTGCTATGAGGTAGATGACAGTTATAGCCTAACAGATACGCAACCACAAGGTCATTAAATGGCAACTTTTGGGTCACAGCTAATCTGGAGCAAATACAAAACACACCCTTAGAAATAGGCCTAGAGCTCTTTTCTGATCCTCCATATTGATCCAGAAGTAACTGCCAATGCAACGGAGCTACTGCACCGCGATCCTCCCTCACAGAAATAGCTAAAAACCCTCTTGTGTCCCCATTCAGCATTGCTGGAGGGAGGGTGTACACTGAATATTTGCAGTGGCAGTTTAGCAAGCAGTGCAAGGTGGAAAGGATTTAGAAATATTCAAAATTAAAGACAGCTGGAGAAAAATTTCTACTAAATGTCTTCCAAACACAAACAAGGTTTCCTGTGAAATGTTTTGAGTTTTCATTGCAAACCATGGTTGTTTAAAGCTAAATTGTAAACATGTGAGATTTCAGAGTGTTTCCCCTCTCCATTTTTGACAGAAATATGACTGCATTAATAGAAAGCATTTTTTTTTCTTAAAAAATTAGATAAATCTTTGGTAAAACCAATCTTTGCTGAAACAACTCAACCAACCCTTCTTAAAAACCTTTAACAAATGGAAATGCCAACAGGTGACAAGAGAGAGACAAATAATAATGAAATTTTTGGCAGTAAGAAGACTTGGTGAGCTAAAAAGAAGATAGAAAATGAATTATGCCAGAGAGAAAGAAATCAGAAGAATTTTTAAAGACAAAATCCTATAGGATAATCAATGTCACCCACCAGGTTTCAAAGGGACAGTTACGTGTCTGAGCAACTTGGCATTGATTTATGCGTAAAAGTTAAGTAGCTATTGCTCTTTCTCCTGATGCAATTCCAAATTGCTTAAGTTCACTGAAAAGATTATTGGTTGGGTTTTATCTAGCCAGATCGGAGGAAACTGGCAGTGAGTATATTTATACTTCAGGGCTTTGGACAAGCCAAAGTGCTTTAGTCTGTACGAGAACCAGGGAATACATATTTTGTAGATTATGACTTCTGAAGAGTTGTCTCAAAAGAGACAAACATGGAATACTCCCATGGAATACTCAGTATTTCATGACCACAGCAAGCCTCAGCAGCTATTTCCTTAACTCATTTCTACAATAAAACACAGCAATGCACTTCAGGCAATGCCATGGATTGGTATTTGCTTGGACTAAGTCTATTAACCCCAGCTTAAGCACTAGCAAACGTTACGACTTGTGCCAATTTTCTATCCAAGTATTTTAAAGATTTCTTGGGATTCTGGTCTATATCTTTTGGAATACCTTATGAAAAGGTAATATTTTTCTGATAGCTCTGGCATATTTTTCCACACTACCAACCATGGCAGGAACTTTCAGTTGTCTCCCAGACTTTTTCACAACTTATTTATGCACAGCTATTCTTAAGTCAATGCATTCCTCATGATTACACAGGAGACAGACTGGCAAATATACTATATGAAGTAATTGGTTGCAGTAACTGTGCTCTTAATGTAACACGACAGCTCTTTGCTCAGCACTTTGCGATAGAAGCCCCGGTATTTAGAACTGTTATTTTTATTTTTATTTTGAGCTTACACAGTGAGAGATTAAAACTGAATTGTCCTCAGGCAAAATGAACACAACATCTACGTGCAATTGTAGTATATAAAACTCTGTGTGGCTCTGTTTTCCTCTGGGTGAACTGGGAATGACACCTACCTAGCCAATGGAGTCCGGCTTGGGCAAGGTCTCATGATTTTATCCAACTTTAAGTTATAAATAACCGGAGTACTCAGATGGCATCTTTGATACGGCATTCATGAGATACTAGTCAAGGAGTGTAAAATAGTATAGACTCATATTTAAGTCAGCTGTCAGACTGTTTGCTTGAGATGACAGTAACTAGTGAGAAGTACTTTCCATATGCAGGTACTTTCTAGGAGCACCTAAATCACGTTGCAACTGTAGGAGAAAGGGGCATGTCACACCTCAATGCTCCATGCATATGAGACAAATTCGTACTGTGGATCAGACCAGCCTGGCCTGGATTCTGACCCTTCGGTCAGAAGGAGGCAATAAAACCTCACTTCTACCCACTTTCCTTCCCCTCAATAAGCCACCTCTACTCTTAGCAGTAGGAGCCAACATACCATATATTCTTCAATGCTGTTAGCTGGGCTCATTATTTATACACATTAACTCTTCGTGAATACCCTAGCATGCAGAAAACACAGGAATACAATTTACTTTAAGAAGCCCTTGGAACTTCTAACTTAGACTGTCACCTCTATCTAAATCTGAACACTTAGATCCAAGTTTACATACAAGACAGAGATGAAGGAGGTAGTGTCGGACCCATGCTAGAGATGGAGAACTGAGGCATAAAAATTGACAAGGCTTCCCATGGCCACACACAGTGACAGTGGCAAAGTCAGGGACCAGTTCTAGTTTCCTGGTTCTCAATCCACTGACTTAAGGATAACCATCTTTTCCTTTGTGCTTTTTTCTTCTTTTTTCTTTTTTAATCATGGACACAAAAAGCTTTACTGACTTGGATCCAAAAATATACCACCTCGCTCCACATGCAGAAATATCAGTTATGACCTATGTTCTTCTATTATGCAGAAAATACACATGTAGATATCTTTTGCACAACAAAAGGCGGGGGGGAGATTAAACAGAATGAACAAGAGCAAAATACTAAAGTAATTGAAAGAGAGGAATGAATCTCATTGCACTGAATACCTGTGATAAATGTAAGATTTGAATGCAAAAGAAAACACCCTGCCGCATAAGGCTCCAACTGAGCTGAATCTGCACTTTGGTGAATGAGCTTCACATTACCTCCAGGAAAATTCACACTGCGCTTTCATTCCACACCATTTCTTCAGGGCAACAGCAGAGTGACAATACCCATTATCATCATTATGCTTATTCACAGCTCTTTACATGCACCTGCCTGCTCTCACAGGACTGCCCTGAATCAGCACACTGTTAATTTTTACAGGTAGAGAAACATACAGAAGTTTCTGAACTGGGCACAGCAACCTCCCTTGCTGCTGGGTCGGCGTTGGTTTCATGGGGTACATTCATCCTGCAGACCATGGTGCAGTGCAGTTTTCTCAGCTAGCTTCCCACGAGCTAGCTTTGGTGCCCACAGCAGTACGGAACCCCGTATAAGCTGCAGCCTACCTAAGGAGCTCTGTACACCCCCTGGAGTGTACTGAAAGCCAGCCTCGGGAGAGGCCTATTTTGGCATCCAGGACAAACCGTCCCCAAAGCTGGGAGAGAACTGAACTGGACTATGAAGCTTTGGCTGTACCTGAGCTGAAGCTTTGCTTCTCAGCGGTTTTTGCTGCCCCTTTGGTTCCTTAGAAGTTGCTCCCCAAAAGCTGCCCCATTCAGTGCTGTTCCTGCTGGCTGCTCGCTTTGTCACCTACCATTCAACATTTACGTCTGGTTTGACGTTCCCCTGAGGAGAGACCCCTATTTTTCCATGTCTTGCTCAGGCACCTCTGTGCTCTCCTGCAGACCTGTGTAACAGGCTACAGAGCAGTCTGCTGTGTAAACAAATCTGTATCCACAATCTCTAAGTGATCTAATGCACATACGCTGTCACTCAGCTTCTCTAGCACTGTGCAAGAAGTGAACTCAGCAGACTTTTTTAAATTGCATTCCACATGTTTCGATATCTTACATGAGTTTATTATTACATCAGTATGAGAGTATTTGTTTGACTGATAGCTGAACTGAAATTCACGCATCTCCGTTTTTTAGGCTGCAGGAATGTTAAGAAAACCATGAATACTAATACACTTTATATAATCAGAGCGCGTGGACCAACTCACTTTTATGACTCATCTATGACACCATTTAGGTGTTCTAAAGAGTGGGAAGATAGTATTGCATTGAACAATGCACAGATGGCCTACTTCACATAGGAAAGAAATTAGTATTTTCATACTTCATGACAGTAGTTTGAAATTCAGTGAAGCATTGTAATAGATAAGCTAGAACTGCTGACATTTGCAAGCAGTTAAATGGTTCAGTATCTAGTGCTGCAGGCATAAACTCGGGCTGACAAAACAGTTTCTCTCTAGTTTATTGGGAGGTCAATACAGGATGGATTGCGACGATAATGGTTTTCAGGTTCAGCCCTTTATTGAAAGGTCACAGCCACAAGCACAAATATACTATAGATCCCATGCATTGCCAGTGTCGCTGCGATTTAGCAGCAATGGTAGTTACAACTGTTGCATCTTTACAAGTGGACGTAGAGGTCACAGGTGAGTAAAACAGTCTCTCATGAGTTCTTGCTGAACATGCTATTTTTGTCCTTTCATGAGCCAGGCTTAAAACAAGAACAGAATGCAGCCAGGCAAGCTTACACATAGTGCACAGGTGGATGTTTTTAATTTTGTTTTGTTTTTTTAATAAAATGCACCTCAGAAAGATTAACTACAAGTATTATTCAAGCCTTTACGTACCTAAAGGGTTGAGGAGAATGTTTTTTTGCCATACTTGGAAGAGAATCTCACGATAGCCAAGAGAAAGAAAAAAATATTTTTTACTCCTCTCCAAAGAAAAGGAAAAAAAAAATCTTGTTCCAATCACCAGATACATACATTTTCCAAATTCTCCTTCTTTCTTAACTCTTCCACTCAGAAATTTAAATAATAAGCATTTACTTTAATAAAAGTTATATATATTGTACATGTAAGTAACACCACATGGAGGTAAAGATACGCTTTCCCAATGGATTCTACTGATTCTGATACTGCTGGCAAAGACCAGCAGAAAAGGCAAGGGGAGACCTGGGAAACTTGGTCCTTTGACTCTGCATCCTTTAATTCAGATGGATTCTGAAGTGTTGTGTAAGTTGCTACTGATAGATCACTCCCCTTTAGTCAGTTCTGAAATGCATAACCGGTTTATTAACTACACCACTTACACAGCAAGACAGTCAGTTTATCTGACTATTACACTTATTGAGATCATCACTTTTAGTTCAAAACTAGTTGCTCAGACTGGGAATCTGGAAAGAAAGATTAAATATCTGCTCTAAAAACACTAAGGTCTTGAACCCAAACTTCCCACTTCTGAAAATTAATGTCTTAATTATTGTTTGCTTTTACAATAATTTCTATCTTGTGCCTGAGAAGTTTCCTGACAGATTTTGACCAAACTGACACATTTCCAGCAAGATGAAGACATAGTCAGTATTTTCCAATGAGAAAATTTTCATCAAAACATTCACAGCTCTCCTTTTAATATGATTTGTTCAGCTAATGATCCTAGGGTCAAAGCTTTTCTTGTAACTCTAGAAGCAAAGACTGGTTGAAAGGCCCAGCCACACTCAGGCTGTGTTACTGTCATTTCTTTCCACCTGCAGCCACAGTTTTGCAGCTGTGTCCAGAGAGGGGCTCAAGAAGACCCCAGGACCAAGGCAGGTCCTGGAGACAGCCTGCTTCGAGGGCCTGAGGCAGAAGCATCCTGACATGACAGCTATTTAGGCACAAGGGCAAAGGCTAACTGTGCCCCAGCTTCTCTCCCAGTGTTGGCCCTGACACAAAAAAGCAACAGGGCAACGCCATACCACTGAAAGGCCCAGCCACACTCAGGCTGTGTTACTGTCATTTCTTTCCACCTGCAGCCACAGTTTTGCAGCTGTGTCCAGAGAGGGGCTCAAGAAGATCCCAGGACCAAGGCAGGTCCTGGAGACAGCCTGCTTCGAGGGCCTGAGGCAGAAGCATCCTGACATGACAGCTATTTAGGCACAAGGGCAAAGGCTAACTGTGCCCCAGCTTCTCTCCCAGTGTTGGCCCTGACACAAAAAAGCAACAGGGCAACAGCCATACCACAGGCCCACTCAAAGAACATAAGGTTTCTTATTTCTCTTGGAGGTGCTGCCGTGAAGAAACACAAAAAATTAATACATCCATTCTCTTACCAACCTTCTGATGCAGGAAATCTTCATTCAACTAGCAGTAGACACAGAAGGAGGAACAACATCACAAAAGCAACATTAAGCGAAGAATTATATTCCAACTATAAGAGGGTACAACATTGTATTAGCACACAAACCTACAGTCTCCAAGATCCACACCCTAAAAAGCTCCTGAGGAAAATGAGTGAGAAATATTCCTCCTCATAACAGCAATGTGTGGCTTCTGCCCAGCAACAAGGGAGAATTAACCTCAGCGAACTGCCCAGTTTAGTTTATCTAGGTGCCTACTCAGCTGTGCACCTTCTCGGCAACAAATAAGAATGGAAGGGTGGACATTTGAAGATGTCATGTTCTTATGCTGACTAAGTTAAAGGCGCTTTCACTTAGTGCTGTAATGACACTGGCAGAGTACTAAGATGGAAAGAAAAGAAAGACATAAGGACCACAGGAATGCAAACTGCAAGGCAGGAAAACTGGAGGAAAAGGGAAGCGTATAGCCAAAGCAATATCAAAAGTTTGTTGGGCCGCTCACAAAAGTGGCCAGGAGTGATATTAATATAATAATTCTGATGTCAAAACTCAGAAGCCCTTGCTCAGCTCTTTGTAGTACCTATATCTTCTTACCAGGTCCCAAATTGGAGTCCGAGTGAAAGCTATCTAAGAATCTGGAGTTTGGCCACGTGACTCGGAACACGGCAGATTTGGGATCAGGGGAAGCTTGCTGAGAGAGAAGTGATGGTGAAAACGCAAAGGCAAACCTCTGTGCAACACTATAGAAAATAGATAAATAAAGCATAAAGAATGGTCCATGATCTCCTGCCAAGAAAATGGAATTTGTAACTCTATGACTTGAAGAGATGACAGCCTGACAGATCTCCATTTAATGAGCAAACTTTGGGATACTTACTAGCCAGACTTCAGCATGCCTCAGGCCTTGGGCCAATATCGCTGGAGTCAGAAGGAAGCACTAGCAATTCTCTTATGGGTTTTAAGCACACAATAAATAGAAAGATTTGAGACAAGAAAAAAAATATCACCTCTTTAGTCCTTGGCACAGGGAGAAGCAGAAGAAAAAATTCCTCTGGAAATCCTTGTAACTGTGGGAAAGTCAAATGACACTGGAACTAAAGAAAGCACAATTTCTTTTCCACCTGAATAGCGTGCCAAAGACCAGAGAGCATTGGCAGTTGCTATTCTCAGCCATCAGGAGCCAAAGCTGAATAGGTATAAGTGGAAGAGAGAAAAAATAAAAACTTTGCAGCAGTAAGCACTGGACTTCCAAGGAGAATGAATGCACAGCTTTCACACAGAAATGGCTATAAGGAATTTCTGTTGAAATTTTAAGTAAAGAATCACTTAATCTTTGTGAGTGAGAGTTCCTTATACAAATAATGAATCAGAGAAAGCATAAACTGGACTAGAGACTTAATCTACCTCACAGTATATAGGAGTAGCTGGCCCCTATACATGCCAGAAAAACATCTTTACCTACACTTACAATAGGCATATCCAGCACTGGTATTCTAAAGCCTGTATGCTACCACACTTGCCCTAGTCACTCCTAGTGGTGTATAATCATTGTTGTTTTTCTAACAGTTCTTCTGTCTATACTTACCTCCAACCCATCACCCTTGCATTTGCCCTAAAAAACCCAGCTAGGGTCAACTCTGGATGATTGATCAGTATCAGATACACATCTTCCCCATGGGAAAATCTCTTCCATCGAATTTTAATACTTGCTTGCAACCCTGCAGCTTCAACCACAAAGTATAGAAGATAAAATGAAACTCCGTCATCATCAAATGTACAATCTTGAAAGTTCATGAGTGCCCATAATTCCATTTGGATTTCCATTTAGGATTAGACCGCTGTTCCACAAATTATACCACCTATCAAATACACAGTTTTTTTAAAGTGACACTAAATCTAGTTTCCTAGTACTATCTCAGTGATCTCATGCCATAAGTACAAGCACACAGAGACTACATGACCAGAGAAAAACAACTGGGAAAGAACTTTTTGAAACCCTCTTGATGATTCCATTATGTTGCTCCTTCTAAGAAAAATATAAAATTGAAAAACAGTCAATTTGCATCTTGTATGTCTATTAGCAAAGTCATTAGGATCCCATCATTATATAAGATTACAACGGAAAAACAACTTCAGTGCAATGCAGCAGAGACCCACTGATGATCTTTCAGCATGAAATTATAACAAGAGTACATGCGGCAGCTTCCTCTGAAGATGAAGTCACGAGGAAAATAGGACAGTTTTACACAACTTCTACAACTTTTCAAAATAACATAAGGAATTAAAGACTGTAATTTAAACTAATACTGTATTATGGACAATAAAGCCTAGCAACAAGTGGGCCAAGTACTTTTGCAGTTCATTGGTTTTGGCCTGCACAAGTGTTACCATTTAAGTGTCTATTATGCAGTAGATGATAAAACCTGAACAAAGCAGATCTCATTTGTGTAAGGTGAACATATGGCTGGATATGAACTACCTGTGTCACAACATTCCAGTCCAGACAGACGGGAGTGCATCATAGAAATACTGCAAGGCACTAACAGGCAGAGCTCGTAGTTGGCAATACAAAGCACTGGTACGAAAGGATGCTCTTGCACTACGACATTTACAATTCCCCATGGATCACCTAAAGGTTTAGACCCCAACTCAACACACCTTCTAAACAGATGTTTTGTTCTAAGCATGTATCCAAACTTCAGTACTTTTCCAAAAGTGGGTGGACGTTTGTATCAGGTCCTAACGCAGGTGGAATAAATGCTATGTTTACAAGTTACATCAATCTGAGAAGGCAAATAACATTTGGGTGATTTAACCGAGGAAAGACTGTTCTTGATGAAATATTTTTCTTACCCCATTTGAAATAATCCAATCAATAGTCCTTCCATTTCCTCTCTGTTCCACTGGACTGCAATAGCAAGATTATTTTTTCCCCGACATTCATCCTAGTTTTTCCATTTGCTTAACCCTCATCCTCTGTCTAATCCTTGAAATAATCTACTCTCCTCTTCAGTGCTAGTATCCTCTAAAATGATTATATGGCAAAGCACACTCTATATCTGTTGTTCATATATTGCGGATTGCGTCTTTTTAAAAAAATAAACCCATGCTAAGGCCTGGATACTGCCACTGCAGAGGGCAGGGTTAGATGCACAGAGCTCAAAACAAAACTAATTCTTATCCCTCTTTTTGGTCTCAGGCCAGCTTCCAATTAATGCAACAGGACCGTCCACCGGCCTCAAATATAGCAGAACTGGGCCAGCTGTTACTTGAAATGCTGTAAAGGGGTGGAGGTGGTGAACACAAAGCAGCGACGGTAAAAGCTACGTTCACTCCCCTGATTACAGAAAGAGAGAAGATTTGTTTGAAACGACAAATGCCCAGATAACCATCTTTCATCCGAGCATAAAAAACAACTTATGCCCAGATGCAGCACCATCAATAAAGATAAAGAACGTCGGTAAAGGCCTGAAAGGACAGCATCATGAACGTTGCTAAGAAAATGCCTTGTGCGTTTTCAGATAAAACATCTGCAGCAGGTATATAAATAGAAAACACAACTGACGCTTGAATGGTTATTCCAGAACTATGATTTGTTCTTCCAAACTATTTCTGGAAGGAATTGCTATATAAATATAATATATATGTTTAAGACATAACCCAATAAGGTATGCAAGGATGAATTCAGCTTCATATGAGTATCCAGACAGATGCTTCAAACAGACCACAGACTTAAATAACTTACTGCGTTAGGGCTTGTCAAGAAATCCCTTAAAAATGATTTGGAAGGAAACAGGTATTTACATACCTGTGATTCTGTGATACAGAAAGAGGGCGGTGCACTACCGCTGATGGAGCTACAGCAGGAAATCAAACCACTGAAGTCAGGGCGAGACTTGTAGCCTTCCATGAGAGACAATTTCATTCTGTACCGCACAAAGCAAGGTGCCTTTGTACAAGGCATCTGTGTCATGGGGTGCCGCAGTGGATCACCATGGAGGCCAGAGATGCATTTTGAGCCTTACAGATTTCCCGCCCAAAGCCCAGCAAGACCCAAGCTTTGTGCATAAGTGTCTGTACAGTTAACATGGACGACTAAATAGTGCACTCCCTCGTTGTCAAGGTTACTCAAGTGCAGTCCTCATCACAAATCCTGCAAGTCATCACACATCTAGTGTTATCTTCTAGACATTCCAGATAGCTTCAGACACTAGTTCTGAGCTTCCCGAACAGTTACTATTGCATTTCAACAAGAAAAAAAAAAAAAAAGAAAAAAGAAAAAATCTAATGGAAAGGTTAAAATTGCAAATCATGTCACAGCTGAATATTTTACTGAGATGGTCAGCTGCAGTGCTCAAACCCAGACCCAAATCATCACGTACAAGTGCCAAAAATCACAAATGTGTCCCATTCAGCTGCCAACAGTTTCAGCTGGCACCGCACATCTCAATCACAATACATACAAAAATCTGTGACATGGGAAGTGCTGACAGTGCAGCACAGCCAAAATAACAACATCTATCAGTATCACAGGTCTAGCAATCTACTGAGGGAGTGGTATTTCTTTTGCAATCCTCACACTCAGTATCAGATTTCGATTATTAGAACCCAGGCCAGGAGAAGGTTAGGAAAAATATCCTTCAATACAGAAATGCCGCCTGCTAGTATGGAGCTACAAGGAGCATCACGGATGTTTCATAATTTTCTATAAAGCACCCTGTACTCAAGAAGAGTGCCCAGATTAGCCTGTGCTACAGTTGCTATATCCTCGTGCTCCGCTCAGGTTTAAGGTCCCAGTCCAGCATGGTTTACTCCCATGCTCATCCTTATCTCTATGAACAGTCCAGGCAAGTTCAATAGACTTGTTTGCATCTGAAGCCCAGCACACACAGGAATCTTTGCAGGACCGAGGGACAAGAAAATACATTCCCACACTCCCAAAATATGTACTGCTATTGGTAACCCATGTTTTTTTAACCTAATTCTGGCCCAAAGCTACAGAAAAACAGAATAGGCCTGAATAACATTTTCAGTGTCGCACATCTGTCATTTCTCAGTGCATAACAAAAAGTCATGCTGGGAATCCATGGAGATTTAGAGACATATGGCTTGGCAGCCCCATTGTAAATTCCTGTTACCACATTAAACTAATTGGCTTTGAAGAAAGAAAAATAATTAGGAGAAAGAGAATTCACACGGTAGGAAAATATATAGCATTAATGAGCATTACTGTTTATTGCTCATACTCCTGCCTGTCTATGTTTGATACACAAGTGCTCTATTGTAGGCTAGCTGGAACTGCTAAATAAAAACATAAGAACGAAAACCAATTTTCTTTAACTTCTATCAGATTATTCAGAAGAGAAGTAGAGAATATGACAGCAACACAAATCAGGAAAGAATAGGAAATAGCAGGATATGGGGAAGAGCAAAACAGGGACAAGGTCGTTTATCCAACCAGTTAAGGAGACCCAGGCTATGGCAGCTGCCTCTGGCAAAAGCAGGTATTTCAGAGAGAAGCAAAACCTAGACTCAGGACCAAGTCTGCATATGAGAAAGAAGCGCAGTGACTCTTTCTGCCTGCCGACACTGCAGTTACAGAAAGCAGCAGGTAAGCATTATTATGGTCTGGAGCAGTTCTGGTCATGTTGTCCTGTTCTCAGAATCCTGGAGCAAACCTGATGACCTTACTGAGCTACTTCTGGTGCCCCTGAGCTCACTCCCCTCAAGTGACGGCAGTCAGGAACAACTTCAGTGAAGTCAATGGGAACACTGCAGTATAGCAGAGCGGTAAATTAAGAGCAGACCAACCATATGTTCAAGAATGGAAACTTGTGAGGGAAGTATCACAGAAACCAGCAGCCTGGTCCAAGTCAAGGAGAAGCTGCAGCCTTCACTTCAAGCACCATATGGCACTTAGCTCCTGCCTGGGAATGTGTGCGCAGGGAGTCGGAGAAGGCGAGAACAATAATGTCTCTTCTAATTTGATGGCAGAGGCCTGACATGGGGTTCACGTGTAAAACACAAGAGCTAACAATATTACCTTCCTTCACTCTGCATGGTACAACCTGCATGGTGCTATCACCACTGCTTATTTAATATATTGAAGGTCTCCCAGAAAACTCCTCTCCCCCATACAGGACTCACTGCTCTTGGACTAAAGGGTCTTAAAAAGCCTGACCCTTTTCTTAATACACAGAAGGTACAGTTTAAGTGCTTTGAAGCTTCCCATTTTGAAGTGAGAAAGGGAAGGAAAGAGGGACAAGGAGGAAAGAGTTGTAGGAGTCACTGGGGCTATGGAGAAGCATATCAGGACACATTCCGCTGACATGGCCACAGATTACCCATAGAAAAATGCTGTTTGTGCTATTTTGCCTGATGGTTATAGCCAAAGGGAGATTTTGATACAATGGAACAAGAGAGACTGTGGAAGAAAGAGATGACATAGACCATTCCTACCCTGTGTGCACAGTGAGGCCAACAGTAGTATTTTTGTTGACTTTGGTAGAAGTGAGATCGTCAGTAGTGTTGCAATTCAGATAAAGAAAAAGTGGGGGATCAGGTAGCAGGGAGAACATGCACAGGCTAAAAAATTTCCACTCAAGCACAAGACTAGACTGAGAGTCTCCTGTCCCTTTTTCTACCCAGTATAGAGCTTATGGACTAAACCAGGAAAGAGTACATTAGATGCAGCTGACAGACTGTAATAAAACATGTAATAATTACTAGAATTAACAAAGGCAGTTCCCTAGCAGGGCAGGCAAAAACTGAATTCAGGATTTTCTTCTTTGTGTAACTGAATAAAATTTTTTAATGTAAACTAAAGTCTCACTCCAGGTATGCAAAAACCATCATCTTCAGCTTACATGATGTCTATAGTGAAAATAGCAAACCAGAAAATTATTTTTGCAGTAAAAAGCTCCCTAAAGGAAGGCACTGCTAAACTGAGCTGCTGTGGGAAGAAGAGGCAGATGCTGCTTTCTCCTTTAGAAGTACTGGACATGGAAACAATGACAATTAAAGGAATGAACTCAAAGAAGTGATAGACTCTTCCCTGTCCTCCCCCAATGACACAAGAGCAGCAGAAACTACATTTCCCAGGAGACAGGTATCCAGCTACTTGCTACTCTGACGTGTTTAAAAAGCAGTATCTCCTGGAACAATTTTATTTTTGAATGTCTAGAACTGCTCTGCTACTCTTGCCCCTCTTCCATGAGCAGCTGGCTGCCAGTTAACTGCTAGTAGCTGCTATCCAAGGCTTGCTGAACTAAAGGAAACTACAGGCAGTGCCCGGATCTTGCTCACAAAGACAGACATGCAGCACAGTTCCACTGGATTTACAGCCAGGACTTGCATGGTGTGAACCAAGATCAGAAGGGCAAACCAGGAAAGCATTGCTGAGGCAGACGTGGCAACACCCAGAAGGGCCATAATAAGAACAAGAGCTCCCACTGCAAACACACCAGCTGTGGGGAAGTTCACTAGCGAGACTGTAGTCTTCAGGCAGTTACCATGCCTTGGGCTTTAAAATGTTGCCAGAAAAAGAGATAGTTGTCACAGGGTAAATCCATGAGGCCACATTTTAATCTCACCTGTTCTCTTTCCATCTGAGTGAAGTTCTTCTGGATTTAAACCAGCGGCAGGGAGAACGTAATCTGCCTGAGAACAACTATTTCCACTAGACGAGCCAACAGGAACCATTCCAGTCACTCCTGGCCCAGCTGGGGCATTCAGTGCTTTTTGGCCTCCCATAGTTTCTTTTCCAAATGTGCTAGGAAAGCTTCCTAGGACCTGTCACTTACTGAGCTAAAATCTTCCAGCACACCCTGAGGCTGAATTAAACTGGGTGCAGAACCGGACACAGATTTTTAGATGGCTCATAAACACTATAGACCTGAGTACTATTCTTCCCAGTGGATGGTTTTATAACATGACTCAGGACCTCATGAGGAATTGCTCAAACCCATGCAAGATATTACTAGCATGTGTCACAGCTGGAAACCTCCTTTTACTGTGCTTTTTTTTTTTTTTTTTACTTTGAGATTCTTCATTGTTGCTCTATTTTCAAGAAAGTAGAAACTTTTTGAGTGATCTTGGAAAAATCTCAGTATTTTACAGAAAACAGATTTGTCCAGGATATTTTTTTCCCCAAAAAGAAGTAAAACACACTAATTAACTTCTCAATATAATGCTCCTTCCATTTCAAAAAAGTTTGAAGACTGTTACAAAAAACCCACACAGCTATACAGACAAAGAGCAACTTAAAGCACAATTCACCACCATAAATCAGACACTGAGAAATCACTCTGACAGCTCTAAAAGCAATTAAACTTTATCTTAGCAGAGGCAACCTTCATTTGCAAGGCAAACTGTTTTCCTACTAGTCTTTGGAGATATTTTATAAGCAGTATGCAAAGACGCTTTTAAAATCCTCTTACACTGTTAACATACATTTTATAAGGCCAGCAAGACAAAAAGAAAACCATAAAATGCCATTAGATTAGAGCATTACCAGAAGCTCTGCAGACACAAAATTCGCAAGCCTTGCATATCCAGGCATAATACAATCAGCTCTGCAATAAGCAGCATACAGCTAGAGTGCTGTACTCAGGTACCTAGCTGCTTTGCCCTCCATAAAGAAGTAGAAGGCACAGAGCCATCACTTCCTCTCTTCCGTTTATTGGAAAAAAAAGTAAATTCATATTGTTTCTGGATTATAAGGGCCCAAGCAAACAAAAATCCAAGACACCAAATAAAAACCCATCCATCCTCCGTCTGGACACAGAAATGGTTCAGAAATCAAAATGTGACCCGTTTCAAGACTGGTGCAGGGGTTAGACACGCTGGTTAAATACATGCTTTTCTATTAGCATTTTTCTTAATATGTCTTTGTTTCTCACTGCACTGAAAGAAGGTTCCTCAGATAGTCTGTCTTGGCAATGAAATTAGTCCTTAAAGACAGTATAAATTTGATACTAAATTAAACATAGAGCAGCGGAAAGAAACGCTGTTCAACCGACAATTGGGTTTGCAGTGCGCAGGTTGCAGTTGCTGATTCAGAGTATCTACACAGCAATTACAATTCCGCTTGTAGCTGAGCGTAGACATATTGGAGGGGCTGTGCCAAACTACTGGCAATACCAGCACTGCTACCTGCCAGCTTATTGGACATCTTTGCTGCACTCCAGACGCAGCTGTGCTTGCAAGAGAGAGGCATGCTGCACAACGTTGCATTTACACTCACCATTTAGGTCTGGTCCACAGATGCAAATTTTAGACTCTCTCTGAATCTCACATGTGGCTTTCCATGCTTGGCTTGGACTAGTACCTATTGTTTTGAGTATATAACTTACGTCAGTTTGGAAGGATCACTAGGTTTGCCCACAGGAATTTTCCTCCCCCTCAAACACAGTTGTGAAAAATCAATGTGTAAAGGGAATGCATCACCTCAAACAACCTGCAGAGCTGTGGTAGCCCTTTTTCTTTGAACGGTACCTCTAAAACCTGTTCAGCTCAATGCATATATCTGCAGACAGCAAATGCACTCTCTCTGCCTCCCTGGAGATTTAGCTTTTCTTCAGTCTTTATTGTCCTCTTAGTGAGACTAAAAGCTTACTCTTTTTTTCTGAGTAAAAGGAAACCATATAAACCTCATTTTGCCCTGAAACTACATAAACTCTGCATGCAGCCTCCTTCCCCTAATAAAAATATTAATGAAGTTCAGTTTCAGCACCTGTGTTTGATTCTCTCACTTTGTCATATCTGACATCTTTTTTCTAAATCCATCCTTTTCTGCCTATTCATAAATGAAAAGAATAGGGCTCCTATGAGAGCTGTGCATTCTAAAAGATGACAGTTTTCTGACATTACTATTCCAGCGGATGAGCTGGTTGGTTTGTTTGTTTTTACCTCAGTGCCTTCAGCTTACAAACCTGAGAGAAAAAGAAAGGCTGTGGGAGCATAAGCAAGAACTACCTGATTAGCCACACTGCTATTAAATGGAGAAGAAGAAATTTCAAAATGGAACGCGAGCCTCTTTCACTCATAGAAGCTTTGGCATTTTAGCTATCCTGTTAATGTTAAGATTCAGGCAACTGTCCCCAGATATCGGGGGGTGTGTGTAGGATTAAATCAGAAAGCCTTATTCCTGCACAGGAAGCTAATTTGATAAAAGGCAACCTGATTCTATTTTAGTCAGATTAATTATGAATTGCACAACTATCAGTATATCAGACAAATGTATTTGTAAAAATATAAACCAACATTTTTTTCCACTGATACACTGATCTTGTTCTACTGGTACGAAAACCTACGCATGCAGAGACATCTAGAAGCACTGTTTTGAGAGGAACAATCTGTTCTCCAGTTCCTAAATTATCCCCTACCACTATCAGTCTTGGAAGTCGTACTTATCCACATTTTAAAATTGCACTTGTCATCCTCATGAACACTTTTCTTGTTGCATGTGAGGATACACAGTTTCAGAAGCTTACAGTCACTCTGGGATTGGCATGTGGTGTTATACGAATAGACTGATCTGGAAAGAGTTCTGTTCATGTGGCTATGGGAAATCTCACAAGTACTGCCGCCTTTTGAGTTGCAGCAGGTTACAGCTTAAGGATTATGCATAATTGTTTTCACAAAATCAGCAGAAGGAAAGAATTAGAGCAGCCTTGCTGATATAAAAGCTGATGGCGACATGTCCTCAAGGTGCAAAAAGGAAAGAAATGCTAACTCGAGAGAACACTTCACTCAACAGTAAAGGCTGAGAAAGAAATAATCAATCTTTTCTCCCCTCCATCAAAAATTAAACTCCTGAGTGTTTTTGTGAGGGAAAGGAGGCAGTGGAAACCATTCCTCTGTTTATTCCCAACAGAGGGCAACAAAAAGCTGCTTCCCTTGCCCAAAGAGCTCTCTTTGAAGAGAGCAGACACATCCCTCTCAGGGTGTGAGCAATCCTGTCTTTCAGCTTTATTCGTTGGCCTTAATGCTGATGTTACCGAAAGGACACAATCACCCATGTGTTTGCCACAGGGAAGTGTTTGATGCGGACTGTGTACCGCACTCAAATGACTTTCAGACAATACTGCGCCCTGCAATCACTTCAAACAAGATTATAACCCAAGTGAAGAAAGACAAACCAATACCAATTCAGCAGTTGAACAACAGATTCTGAGAAATTCTTGCCTTGATAGAGAACTACAGTGCACAGAGTTAGAAAAAGAAAGCAGAAATATTTGGATATTTTGAGTACCTGAAGTGTTAGGAAGAACCTTGAGGAAGTCAAGTATAACAGGAGGCACTGAAGCACTATCACTCTCCTCAAAACCCCAGGAACGGTTATTTTGGAGCATCTTTGCTTTATATCCGCTTCATATATTCCCTCCTTGGGGACAGTCTCCCCACTTCTCACCTTCTCTAGGTTCATAACAGAATGAACATCATCATCTGTATTTGTATACAGTTTCTAGATTTCTTTTTCTCATGCACGCACCGATGTGAACGCCTTCTGCTCTGTACTACAAACATGAAGACATATTTTTGTGAGAACTTGCTAAGAGCGTGAAAGAGATTTTATTATTGAGTTTTGCTCTGATTCAAGGAATTGGAATTCTGTGAAAAACATTTCCATAGTTCTCCCTGTGTGATTTTGTGATCTCCAGAATTCCCAAATTTTCTAGCAACACAAACTTCTCCTTCTTTATTCAGGCTAGTTTTGGTTGTGTTCCCAAGGTTCCTGATGGCCAAAGGAATGGAGTATGTCTCAGCACCTTGGCAACACCTTCTGTATTGCCAAACCCAGTACATCTCAAATACTTCACTCTCTATGATGCTGTAATTAGAGAGAACCAGTAACCAGATTTGCCTACAGAACCCACGCCTGCTCTTTCCAGGGATGGAAAAGAAGAAATGGGACACTGGGGGAAGGAGGAAGGGCAGGGAAGTTCAGGGAGAAACAGGAATTAAGTTTCTTTTCAACCCAAGGTAGAACACACGTAAGCCTTCTCTGCTCCTCAGTAGCCAATAAAAAAAAAAATGCATGCAAACTACAATTCTGCAAATGTCAATCAGAAAAGAAAAGCAATGGAAAACATACCTGCCCTTTACACAGCTTTTAATTTCTTTAAAGGCAACAAGAACATGGCACAAAATAGTGCTTTAGACTGTCGTCTAGACTAAAAAGTGGCCTATACCCTAGTAAACCCTTACCCTTTCATCGTGCCTCTATGTTGTCAGTGTAAAGCCTGTGATTTGGGCTATCTCGTATGAGCAGACACACTCAGTTTGCCTTCCAGTCCTGTCTGCCATTGTCTAAGGACTCCACAGAGATGTTATGTCGTTTGCAGAGCAGACTAAATACACAGCGCTCAGCGCATCTGGCATGATACATCTGTCCTGTCCACCACTGCAGGCAGGCAGGCGTTTTAGAACATGGTGCCTCCCAGTGTGGCCTCGAGTCTGTCTCATACATGATAGCACAGAGCCCTGCGTGCAGGGAGCGAGGAATCGCTGGCAGGGCTGGACTCAAGCACAGCCTTGGGTCCACACTTGCTACGCAGTCTGGATGTACTCTGATGACAGCCCTGAGCCACTCCTGTCATTGCGTCTTCATTTAATTTATACCAGCTTCATTATACTCTGCTGTAGAGTTGTCAATCAAAATGACAATTGGTCCATTAAGGCTGCCACCGGTCAAATGCAATTTTGGGTAACTCAGAGGAGGTGAACTCACTCACTGTAGGAATCCTGACAAATTGGCTATCACCTCCTTTTTTCCTTTTTTTTGTTTTTTGGTTGTTTTTTTTTTTAAAGTCACCATGTGAGCCATTTCTTGCATTTCTAGTAATCCTATTAACTTTCAAAGTGATGCAGCATGGGAGTCCAGTCAATCAGCCAGTCAGTGAGAATTAATGGCCAGTGGAAGGTTGCCTGTGATAGATTGAACCTTCACGCAAAGCAAATTGGAAATGCAAGTGAAAGAGTCAATGGAGCGAGCGGCAGTAGCCTGGGGCCCTGCCAACAACTGAGTGAAAAATATCTGCAAAACACACTGTACAGCTCACTGCAGTCAACCCGACCCTCGGATCATATGCCAAACAGATCGCTCAGGCCACAGAAAAGTAAGGTCTGACGTCAACACATTTTTGCAGTGTCCACCAACCTCAGGTGGAGCTACTAACTCATTAGTGGAATGAAGTAGAGGGAAGAAGAAGATGAGGCACTGTGTTTTGGAGAAGATCCAAACCATCTCCAAGCCTTTTATATATATAGGGGGGTGAGGCTTGCGAAAGGCCACAGAACACAGAGTCCTTCACCACAGCTCACTGTGTCTGCTCACCTCTATGTCAGCTAATATGAACTGATAGCAGCTTCCCTAGCAGAACACATCGGAGATAAATGCACATTGTTTCCCTTCTTTTGGCAGTAAACTACCATTTCATCATCTAGGACTTGAGATGGCACTTCAAGGCCTCAGTCGAACTTAAGGGCTCAAGACAGCTTGATTGCAACTCTCTGCTCCTCTGCATTTGAAGTAAAAATCTTCTAGTTTTGGCTGCTTGATGCATTCTGCTTCTATAAAAGCTTTTCCAATAGAAAAGCAAAAGTCTCCAAAACCATCAGGTGGTTCTGAAAGATAATCCTCCTTCCAACAGGAGTAATGAGAGCAAACCTAACCAGTTCAGATGTACAAGCCCAGGCAGGAGTACTTGAGAGTCAAGGTTTGGTTGTCTGCAACAACAGAGGATAAGGTCTATTGATTTCCTAGGGCCATATGTAGGCAGACCACAGTCATATAAAAGCTTTTACTGGCACACAAAAGCAAACAGGAATGCAACTGGCTTCGTTCTGGATCCTCAACACTGCTCTTTTATATCTCCTGTGACACTCTCTGTGTATTAAAGCAGTGCGTGCAGTACCAAGAGCACAGTGATGAACTCCATCACTTTCTCACAAATAAGATTTTCTTGGTTCTATAACTAAGAGAGGGAGATAAAGATGGCTTTTGATGCTCTTTAGTCCTATATGCATTTTATACCACCTGCATTATCCAGGTGTCACACAAACTGCTCACTTGTATCAAAACACATCTGGGAAAAATGTATCACTGACAGTCTGAGATGCTTAGATTCTGTAAACCAAGTGTACAGGGGTGTCTTTGCACTTGATTACTTCTGGAGAGCTGCGCCTGTATCAAAGGAAGAGTTTTCACCCAAGAGCAAGCCAGCCAGTAATAAACATGCTCTTTTTTTCTACATGTTCTGAGTTATTTCAAACAAGAGATGTAAATATTCCACTTCTGGAGTCTAATTTCTGTAGGACTGAATCAAATTACCTTTTGGAAGAAGTGACTTCTGGCTAGCACTCTATTTAATTCATTCTGTCAGGGCATGCTTTAGTGCTCTGTGTGGGAGACTGACTTCATCCAAGACATGCTCTCTGCTCTATAAATTGAATCCACTGATGCATAATTGAGCCCTTGACTATATCAAGTATTTGCTTCACCAGACCCTCTTCTTGCTTACCTACTATATTTGCTCTGTGAAAAATATGTTTTTTCATTCTACGGAATGAAAAATTGAGGGACCTGGAACTAAGAGGTGCTGAGCACCCTTGGAGCCCTGCAGAAGTAGCTAACATTTGATGCATGTCAAGTAACACCTTTGATTTCCACTCTTTCGCTACTTCTTTCATTTTTCACAACATGTTTTTAAACAAAATTTGTTGGAAGCAAAAAACAGTCAGTGTTTGTCTTGAAAGAGTAATTGCTTCTGGTTTTGGAAAGACAAAACCCAGGCTCACCTCACATCATCCTGTAAGTCTGTGTATATCGGCAGACTTACAAGCATGCTTTTGGGGAAGCAACCTAGCAGTCCGAAGCCTTTTGGCAGAGTCCCCCCAGCATTCTGTTCTGTCAATTGATTGTATACCATCCGTAGCATACACCATGTCACACACACTAGATACTTAATCTGCAAAATGAGATATCTCATTTTTAATTGATGAATAAATGTCTCATGGGGAGGCCAATTTCCTTTTTTCTCTGTCAGTGCTAACTAACAGCATATCAAGATTGGTTTTTAATCATTAAGAGAGAAACACAAAACAGCGGGAGTGCCATTCTAAGTGCCATTCGCCTCTCTGTTACCGAACTTCCAGGCTGTGTTCCAAAGGGATTTGGAAGATATTAGGAAGCAGCTGCTCACAGCTAAGGTTGTCTGACAGGCACGAGTGTCTGAGAACATCAGCCTAAGCCAGGTGTAAGCGGCCACAGCACAGAGCCCTACACCATGCTCTGTGCTGTGTCCCTAAGGCTGCCCTGTTACGATTTCTGCAGGCCTGGCCTGCTTTTTGTTGTGTTCCAGGATGCTACTGTATCTGAATTGTGAGAAAGCTTGCCTGCCTTTCTAGGTGTGGTGAAATGTGGAAAGGCAACAAAGTACTACTAGCACCATGCAAAATGGATGAGATAACAAAAAAGGAGAAAGCAAAAATCAGGTTTTAGTCAACACACCTATCTGGACAAGCGTATCCACGGCCAAGCATCATCAAACCTATTGACAGAGGGGTTTGTGTGTGGACCAAGAGAATACAGAGCAGCTCGAAGTGGTGGTACAGGAAAGCCATACCATTAGTGCAGCGGTTGCTTGTAATACTCCTCAAACACTTCTTGCTGTAACCAGGAACTATGTGCTCATATTAGCCTAGAACAGAAAAGCTTATTCCACGAGCATAATATATTTACACCTCACTCAGAAGTACTGGAAATTCTATTAAAACCTTTGAAGATCTTGTTAGTCTTCACTGGCTTCATTTACAACCGCCTTGTAATGCTGGGGAATTTCAAACCTGATGTTTGAGAGAGAGGACAGTGCTGAGGTTACCAACTCTGATGCAGTTCACCAGCTCTGGATTCAAAACCGCATTTGCACCAGACTTCGTGCATTAGTTGGCCAAGCTGCTCCCTGCCTATCTTGCAGAGAGAGAAGAATACTCTTCCCTCCACCATTTGGAGGTGACCCATGCAGGACAGTAGAAATGGACGCTCTTTGGAACAGAGATGATGTCCCAGAGTGCACAGCAGCACTCAGCGCAACAGGGCTCTGGTTTTAATCCATTCCTGAAACTGTGTCATAGTATATGTAACAAAACAAGTATATAACGACGATCACCTGTGGACACTATACTACAATGAATTGATTTTCTATTTGACAAATCTCTGCTATCATCAGCACTAATCCCCACCAGAAGACATGACCTAGAATCTGCACAGGGGATGAAAGAAGTCGTAACAGAGAAAATTCAATAATAAGTAGAAATACTTTCAAGTAAAACAACCCACAGCTAAACTTCTGGAAGAACTGTGCCTGTATTGAATTCTACATTGCACATACAGAAGTTTGCCATCATTACAGATTTTTAGGTTTCCTCTGTCAGGTTTTGTCAAGAACAAATAATCTGTGGTCTTTCTACGCTAGTTACACAGATTGCTTTTGACATGTGGGTTGCACTTGCAGATGTCAGTCACAGACCAGCAGATAGCTTAAAAGCAGCCTTTATCATCCTCTAGCTGTAGAGGTCACTGCACAACAAGGGTTACTTCATACGTTAAGGGCTGGGAATACTATGCCTTCATTAAAACAGCTGGAACTATATGCAAAATACATGTTCAAGCAACGTATGTTTACTACAGAAGTTTTGAACTGACTCTGACCACTGAAGTCAGGGAGGCTGCTGACTGAACACATTGATTCAGAAGCTCAGTATAAATATATCTCCACGATTGCAGTTTCTTCTGCAGGTGCATAAAAAATGTTTTTTCTTCTAATTTTATTTTATAATTCATTAAAAGTTTAAAATCAAGTAGGAATTGAAAAATCTGGAAAGTTTATTTTCCTCTCCTAATTTCAGACTAAAAGCCGGGTAAGAGAGGCTAAAATATACAAGTTCTAAATTCCCAGGGACCTCATAATCAAGTAACCAGATCAATTCACTCAACGTCCAGCGCCTGCTCCCCCACCAAAGGGGCCAGGGCTCCCAGGTGTTGCTGGCCCTCGCCTTCCCG
>NW_008795250.1:0-1914 GCF_000699145.1 Aptenodytes forsteri | reverse complement strand
CTGCAGTTCCATCTGAAATTTCATCTGCATCTGCAATGTGATCTAGAATGGTGTCTGCAATGGTATCTTCCCCTGACATGGCATCTGCATCTTCAGTGGCATCTTCAGTGGCCAATCGGCGCTCTCTTTTCTCAGTCCCCTTCTCTGAAATGTGCCTGAGAAGGACACATTTCTTGATTCTCCCAGGGAGCCAGGTGTCCACATAATATAAACTATCCTTTTGGGAGGTAGAGATCAGTAGAATAATAGAAAACCTTTTTTGTTGTGTTACAGATTAAATTACTGTTGATCAAATTTACTGATGGTGCAGTATCATTAACACTATAAATGCAAGATTCGGCTGGAGTTAGAATGAGAAGTTGGAATCGCATAGCATGTTGATTTGTCCATGGGGCCAGTGATGAGACTTTCCCTGTATTGGGAAGTTGACTATAGGTTAGGTTCACCTTAAAGTTGGGCAAGTTTGAGTCGTTACATATTAGTGACAGGGGTGTGCTCACGCCTACGAAACATGTAGTTGCAACTTTCATGACATCTGACCCATACTGTACACAAAATTCATCTGAATTATTTAAGGCAGTCTTTGCTAATAATATCCACCAGTTTGAACCTGGAGTTACGTGTTGTCATGGAATTCCTCCAATTGCATTCAGCAGCAGCAAAAGGAGGATCACAACTGGGAGTTTGGTGTGACTTTCACCTGAGTGGTGGATCCAAGCATCTTTATCTGCAATTTTAAGAGCAGAATAAGCACATAACAATACTTGCACAGGATGCTCCCACTTGTGTTGTAATGTATCTTTAGATTTACAGATCTTTATCAGGACATAATCTCCAGGTCGATACAGATGTAAATAATTTCCTAAAGGTGAAGTTTGTGTAATTACAGCTTCCTACCATTTCTTCTTAAAACTATCTTGTAGATATAAGACATATTGGGTAATTGCTTCATACCCTGCCAAAAGACTTGTGTGTGCTGGAACAAAGGTTCCTGGAGTTCTATTTGGTCTTGTGAATTAAAGTCTCAAAATTTTGAGTTAATTTCTGACCTGGGTTTGGGCATCGCCTTAATTTTCATAGTGCTAACGGTAGAGCTTCTGTCCATTTTAATCAGTTTCTGTGCAAATTTTAGCCAGTTTACTCTTTAGAGTACGTTTCATTCTCTCTACTTGTCCCAAGGATTCGGGGTGGCAAGGTGTATACAGTCTTTGTCGAATGCCTAAAGCTTTTTACAGGTTTTCTAGTATTTCAGCTGTAAAATGTGATCCTTTATCGGAGTCTATTTGTTCAGACACTCCAAAATGTGGTATGGTATCTTTCAGTAAAGCTTTAACCACCACTTGAGCAGTTGCTTTTCGGGTAGGGAATGCCTCTACCCAATGGGATAATTAAAACCAGTACATGTTTTTGTCCGTCTTTTGGAGTATAGCTGCAAATTCAATTTGTAGTTTCTGGAATGGCATCCAAGTCCAAGGGTGCCCTCCTTTTGGTTTTGCCTCTATTTTGGTCTTTGCATCATATTCTGTACATATCAATCATCTTTTTGTGACTTACTTATAATATTGCTTGGGTCAATCCAGATGCCACCCATGATTAAGAGACTTGATTTTTTAGATAAGATGCTCCTCCATGTGTCCGATGGTGAAGTTCTCTTACCAAAGATATCAGCATAGTCCTGGGGAGAAAAGGTTTTTCTTCTAATGTCCAGATTCCATTTACTCGTTTTGCTCCTAAAGGTTTCCATTTTTCAATTTATTCTGTGGGTAAGGATTAATCTTATCCTTTTAAGTCTTCTTCAGTTATGGTCATTAGCATTTTTTTCTTGTATTTTCAGTTGGACCTGTAAAGGTTGTAAGACTGCAGCCTTAGCTGCACTGTCAGCAAAATTGTTTCCTTCAGTCAGATCAGAAGTAT
>NW_008795249.1:2287250-2288184 GCF_000699145.1 Aptenodytes forsteri | reverse complement strand
TTGCTGCGAGGTGGAGAATGCCAGAACACAAATTACATGCTTATTGAGCATGTCGGAGGCACTTTCAGAGCGATGGCATTAGTAGCTTCCGCTGGACTTGCATGCCAAAAGCATCTCTGCTGTCATACGAGTAGGTGACGCTGAGGAAGAGGTGGGGCAGGAACCAAGTGTGTTCAGTATTGGACTGCTCTTCTACTGCCTGTAAAATGCTCCTGTTTATAGAAGAAAGGAGGATTTTGCATGCTGAATATTGAAAACTCTATTTTCTGCCACACAACTTGTGGAAGAGAGACAGCGACGACCCAAATTAACCAATGTGGTTTATAGTCAGCCTGGGCCTACCCCACTGCTAGGCATCTTGAGTTCCCCATTTTGTGGGAGCCCGCAAAGCGCATTTCTTTCTTCTCAGCCACCTCCTCCAGCAGCAGGACCAGAGCGACAGCCACGGCCCCTGCAGCTGCGAGTCCTCGCTGGAAGCCGCCCGCCCGGGAGGCAGGATTTGGCCAGCGTCACAGAGACAGCAGTTCATGACCTGGACACCTCTTCAGCAGCCCTGCTCCTCGCTGTTTCTTGGCATAAGGCAAATTACCCCAGAGAAGAGGGCTCTTCACTTAAGCAGGGCCTGTACTTACAACTAACTTCAGGAGGACTTGCCTTAAGGCGTAGGCACAGGCCTGAGATAAATGAGTACCTCGACTCCTGCACGCCTAGTCATGTCCTTATGGGGTGGTGGACTTGATAGCCGAAAAAAGCCCCCAAGTAAGTACATTTCATCCGAGTTCATAGCGCCGGAAAGCCCTTCATAGGCTTTTACCCTCTGACTTGTTTGCCCTCCCCTAGTCCTTGGTAAGGATTTCTTTTTTTTTTAAAAAAGAACTTCTTCATTTTGATTCCTGGGCCCACAGCAGCCAGTGCGAACGGGCACAGCCTGCGG
>NW_008795249.1:2283857-2286974 GCF_000699145.1 Aptenodytes forsteri | reverse complement strand
TGCTTTGTGCTTTGCGCTGGGTGGGCTCTTTCATGTCCGGCCAGGCGGGACATAAATTAGCTGTTCTTTCAGACGGTTAAGTAACGTTACACGGTGCCTGCTGTTCTCTCACAGGTATGCTGTATATGTTTGCTATACGTGCTAATTGCGTTTTCTTCCTATGTCGGCTGTGCGCGGTATCACACAGGAGCAACCTACGTCATACTGATCGTAAACAATTGTTGAAAGAGTAAGATGGAGGAAAAAGAGAAGAAGAAGCATCGCGCAAAGCATAGTGGGCCAAAGGCAGAGAAGAAAAGGAAACGTTATCTCAATGACCTAGGAATAGGAGATGAGGAGAATGCGCGGAAGAGAAACCCCAAAGCCTTTACGGTCCAGTCCGCTGTGCGGATGGCCAGAACTTTCCATAGGTGAGAAATGGTTATAGAGCATGCAGGGCCGGCCGGCCAGGCGGTGCATAAATTAGCTGTTCTTTCAGACGGTTAAGTAACGTTTACACGGTGCTGCTGTTCTCTCACAGGTATGCTGTATATGTTTGCTATACGTGCTAATTGCGTTTTCTTCCTATGTCGGCTGTGCGCGGTATCACACAGGAGCAACCTACGTCATACTGATCGTAAACAATTGTTGAAAGAGTAAGATGGAGGAAAAAGAGAAGAAGAAGCATCGCGCAAAGCATAGTGGGCCAAAGGCAGAGAAGAAAAGGAAGCGTTATCTCAATGACCTAGGAATAGGAGATGAGGAGAATGCGCGGAAGAGAAACCCCAAAGCCTTTACGGTCCAGTCCGCTGTGCGGATGGCCAGAACTTTCCATAGGTGAGAAATGGTTATAGAGCATGCAGGGCCGGCTGGATGGGTAGGTGCTGGCTGGGGTTTCTTTGTGACTTTGCGTGGAAATGGACATAGCGTAATTTTCCCCGGCGCGCTCACATAGCTTTCCCCATTCACCACGTCGTGTTGTAGTTTATGCCTGTGTCAGCAGCGTGATGCTTTCTGCATCTTGTGTTACGTGGTACAGCTGCGTTAGTCTTAACGGGAAAAAAAATGTGTATAGCTCCTTAGGCTTGGTGGGAGTTCCGCATACATATTAGAATCTGGGCTCTTGGTGAACCTTTGTGTCCGAGGTTTTGCAAATACCGAAGACTTTCAAAGAATAAATGTTACTGTTTTTTAAGTTCTTGTATTTATTTATGACAAACTTCTTCTCAGAACTCAGGATTTGAAGACTAAAAAACATCACATTCCCGTGGTTGACCGTACTCCTTTGGAGCCACCTCCTGTGGTGGTGGTTGTAGTCGGCCCTCCCAAGGTTGGGAAGAGCACCTTAGTAAAATGTCTCATTAAGAACTTCACAAGGCAAAAACTGGTTGAAATCCGGGGTCCTGTTACGATTGTTTCAGGTGAGAACAAAGACATGAGAAATGGAAGTGCTTATTTTCAACTCCTTACTTGTCTTGCTTTTAGAGCTAGGACGTGTTCATGTTCTCATAACTTTTGGTCATTTTTAAGAAATCATTTGGATGTGTTATCAGGCATAGTTGCTAACGGTAAAAGAATAGCGAGATTTAGGCTTCTGGGGGACTTGTCGCTCTAAACTTGTTTTCCACCCTGCTGGGATCCTAATTCTGTTGTGGTTTTTTTTTTTTTCCCCTTTCTTTTTTTCCAGTTTCTTCCATCCCCCAAACTTTTCCCAAGTTTTCCTTTTCCGCTCGGTTCTGTTCTCCCTTTTGAACTCTTTTTCTCTGGCTTCATCCTAACCTCTACATGCATTTCCCTTTCTTTCAGGTTCCCTGTCCTATAATCCCATCTTTGCGTCCCTTTCTTTCTTAAGCCAAGAATTAATTTGCCTAGCCCTTTCCAGTTACGTTTCTCCACCTCACCCCCTGGTCAGTTCCTTTTCCTTTTTGTGAAGTTTTCAGTCCCGGTTTCCACTTGTCTTAGTCTGTTCCCTTCATGCTTTTCCCTGAATATTACCGGGGGGGATCATTGAGGTTCTAGGGGGAGCACAGTCCACAGCAGCTCAAGGAACCAATTTGTAAGGGAGATCTTGCTTGGACGCAGACAACTTCATGTTTGGTGCAGGTAGACTCTTCAGAGACTTCAACTAATAAATCTTTTTGCAAGGAATAATTGACAGGTACGGGAAAGAAAAAATGGAAAGGAAAATTCATGTGTTGAACTGGATTTCCTAATTGGTCTACTGGGACTCGAGGGTTGAATTCTGCAATTGCTAACCTGAAGAAAAGAAACATGTTACCTGTTGTCTGTAGTTGTTTAAAGTTGTTATTCCTGTTGCCTAAAGTTCAGTTAGCTAACTCAAGTTAGTCCAGCCAAGTTAACAGTGGGTGCTTTTTTCTCATTTGGATGCATGTTGCGAAATGTTTTGAGATGTAAATCTACTCTTTTTTTTTAAAGGCTAGAACAGAGTGTATTTTTCTTAATAATATCAAAAGAACAAAAATATGTGGTAAAATAAAATCCACAGTACTAACTCTGGGGCACTAAAGATAAAAGAAGCAGAGATTCCCCCCCCCAAGTAGAAAAAAAAAAAACTTTTTTTGCTTTTTTGGAAAAGACCGAACAACTCCTTTGAAAACATGTACTCAACCTGATAATTTTAAGCCAAAAAGTTAAAATTTAGCAGAATTACAAACATCTGAAAACAGGCACTTCTACAGTGGTGCGTGTTGGACGATCTATATGCTAGACAAGAATTTGAGTCCTGGATACTCTTTAGGAATTTCAGGAATGTGACCTGAAAAGAAAACAGTGGACTAATTAGTTTGCTCCCTCTGTTTCAGTTTTTGATTCTTAATTCTGTTTTCAGGTAAAAAACGCAGGCTGACTATTATTGAATGCGGATGTGACATTAACACAATGATCGACCTGGCTAAAGTTGCTGATTTGGTAAGTTAACAGTGGCACGTGATTTCTACTATAATTTGTATTGAAAATACTACTCCTGACTGGACTGCAGCAATGTCTGATTTCTCTACCTGTTGCTATCGAAGGCAAAACTGTCTTCAGTTTCAGAGAGAACAGGACTGTTGTGGTTTCACCTCAGTCAGCAACTGAGCACCACACAGCTGCTCGCTCACTCCTCCCCCCCCCCCCCAC